>NW_007381039.1:0-17027 GCF_000475195.1 Diaphorina citri | reverse complement strand
GTACAAAGGTATTCTTTAACCATGATCGAATAAACTACGGCTAAAAAATTCCCGGAGGGACGGGCCCTGCTTGTTTTTTCAGACACAACTCACACATGTGTTGCTTCTTTTCTTTGCTGATTTCTTCGGGTTCCTGATTTCTTCGCTCATTAGACCCAAGGATTAACTATTGACTCTCCAGAAGAAGTGATGGGACGGTTCCTCTTATGGAAATGCTTAAAATATCAACACTTCTGCTAAAAAGGATGAAAAAAAAGTAAAAATGTGCACAATCAAGTTAATTCCCTTGTGCAAAATTTATCACTCGTCTAAACTTGACTTTAAATGAACTTCAGTACATCTCGGAATCATTACTTTTATTGCCATCAGTTAGCCTGCCTATTGTTCTAAGGTCTAATTAGGGTTGTAGATGAAACAGGTCCACTTATTCATGAGATCTAATTCATCAACCGGGAAATGACTTCCCATTTCACATTAAAACTAACTACTAATTAGTAATTACTCTACTAGTAAGTAAAGTAAAATAATGATTAAATAGCTAAATCTAAAGGCTGGAGCAAAATGTTTGTTGGTAGGAATATTTTCATGGTTCTTTCAAGTAATTACATAGTTTACTTAGTTATACTTATCAATCGATAGTTCGATACAGGTCCAGCAGAACTCTGAGTGCCTATTCCTATAGATCAATGTTTTATTGAGATCTATTTATTTTATTTCGACTTAGGAACTTAATTAAATTATTGAATTCAAATCATAAGATCTCGAATTGCTTCCTCATTTCTCGTAGTAAGGAGGGTAGTTTGGCTGACCTGTAGTGGTATTCTCAAATGGCCCTTTCTCATCAGATATTTTTTGTGTCAAGACAAAGAAGAAAAGAACATAAAATATGACATTTCTTATCATATTACTTCTCAACGGTGATAAACAATTTGATTTCATTTAAAAAAAAAAGGAATTTTAATTGTGTTAGGCATAAATGCTTGTCACAAATGTCGTTCCCCGCTTAATGCACTACGCTAAATTTTTTGACTTGACTTGGACTCGAACCACCAACCTCCAGATCACGACGATGATACCATCTTCAGCATTGCAATGCGCCAATTACAGAAGCCAGTCATCCGACATCATTCACACCAGACATGCATCTCATTAAGACTCTACAATTCTCTGGTGTTGCGCTCAGGTGATTTCTTACCCATTACAAAGATTACCGTATTAATTAAGTAACGTGCTGACATACCAAGGCCATGACCCAAACTATTTGTCTTCACGTCTATTATTGTGACACCAGTCGTGAACTGTGGCAAAGAACGTTGATGGAATGTCGACCACTGAACCTCAGGAGTTGACCTTTACGAAGGATTCGTTTTTCGCGGTTTTTGCTTTATTATTTCTTTTACTTGTGGATGTATCTTATTGGCAGGCAATTCTGGATGTAATAGTGGAACTAGAGACCTAACAACTAGCTGTACTTGACCTTGGATAAGTCTCCCAAAGTTAGATAACACCTATGTAGGTACATAATTAAAGTTATCAGTTTTTATCACCATATTGTGTGAGTAAGGAACTTTACAAATAAAGAAGATAAACAGGTCTGTTGATTCCTAGTTAGAGGAATGATGGATTAACGATTTCTGTGTGCGTCTACACTACCATCTTTCAAACTTGCACCATAGGGACAATACCACCTGATCAATTGTACCAGTAATACCTATTTCCGACATCCGGATCATCAAGAGGTGCCGAAGGATATAACTAAACACCCACCTTGGTCCGAGTACTGGGTTTGCAATTTTAATGCTGTTGCTGCGAACAGTGCAGTATGTCATTCAGGCATGAAATGGAACACCCTCCATAAGTTCTTCGATAGTATCTAAGGAGGTCCCTCTCCAGTCTGGCTCAATGAGTGTAAATGTGTGAGAGATACCCAGCATCCTTACATTATCCTTCATAGAGATTGTAATAAGGCCCAAGTAAGTAGGTATAAGTGTTTGTATCCTGATATTTACGACAGTTCGAACTCTGGGTATGGAAACGTACACCCTTTTGTTGTTAAGGATGATGATAATTATGCACGGATTGGACGTAGTTAATTAAGGTTGTTATCGGGTGGATGAGCATAATTATTGACAAACAGCAAAGTAAGGAAACAAAAGAAAAAGGTAGGGAGCAAAAGCAACGAAGCAAAGGAAAAAGGTAAGGAGCAAAAGCAAGGAATCAAAAGAGAAAGCCAGCCGTTCCGAGAACGAACATTATCCCATCAGGATAAAATCCGCCCAGGGCGGGAATCGAACCCGCGGCCTAGCGCTTACGAGGCAGACGCACTACCAACTAAGCTAACTAGGCTGGCAAATCAATCAATATTGATTGAGAATGAAATACCCAGGTGATGATGGAAATCAAGGTTCGTGCAGTAGGAAAGTGTTCGCTCTGTTCCATGTTTTTTCAGGTCACAAAAAATTGAGGAAAGAGGACGTAATCTCTTTCTCTCTCTCTCTCTCTCTCTCTCTCTCTCTCTCTCTCTCTCTCTCTCTCTCTCTCTCTCTCCACATCATTGTGTACAGTACCTTTTATTCAGTCAAACTGTCTAACAAACCCTCCGCAGCCAAGGTATTCTTATACACAAAGATATCAGGATATTGGGTAAAGTTTACAATCAAGCATTGCATGTTCAAACTTCAAGAAACATGAGCAAAGAATCTGCTCATGTTTAGCTCGAACTGCACGCTGATCCTGTTTCGACTATCTAGATCTGAAAATCAGATTGAAGACTTGCATGAGCAAAGAATCTGCTCATGTTTAGCTCGAACTGCACGCTGATCCTGTTTCGACTATCTAGATCTGAAAATCAGATTGAAGACTTAGGACTTACGGACCCGATAGGTGGCGCCAGTTACCAGAAAAGTCCAGGGGACCAAGGTACAACGGGGGCCAAGGTACGACTAGACACCCTACTTTAGCCATTTCATTTGTCAACTTTAACTAGATTTGAAATGTTTGACCATCATATCGTTTTCCTCAAAATTATTATAATCAAGAAGACGTAGATAGTAAATACTTGTTATGCAGATCCGAAAATGTTTGCTAGCCTTTTACATGAACTGTATTATTTATAGGCCCTCAAGATTAGAGACAGATCGCTCAGGGGGAAATAAGCTTAAAATAAGTAAAGCAAGAAATCAAAGAAGAGTGAAAGAAGCAAAGTAAGGAAAAAAAAGAAAAAGGTAGGGAGCAAAAGCAACGAAGCAAAGGAAAAAGGTAAGGACTAAGGAGCAAAAGCAAGGAATCAAAAGAAAAAGGAAACAAGTAAAGCAAGGAAACAAAGGGTACCTAAAATACAAACAAACTATAAAGGTTCAATAGAAGTCTGCACCTCTGTGATAGGTGCTGATCATTCAAATTAATCTATGTCACATACGGTTGAACTTTGGCTCAAGTTGGGTGATAATTGTGTCAAATATTTCAGCACCCTGATAGCTTCCTTCCTCAATTAAGTTCAAGGTCATTAAGTAATGGCTTTGCGGTGACTTGATAGACTCCTAAACGATTTAGAAGGTATTACTCTTGCATACTCGTAGGTGTTTGCAACCGCGAAACACGTTCTGTGGTTGCTATCTGACCACAAAAAGTTGACATAACTGTACAGTATACAAAGGTAAATGAGCACTTGAACCAATGTCAGTGTTGTCAACACACCTAAAGGTCATAATTATGTAACTAAAATTGTTGTCTTTCCCCCAGACCTGATAATCGGGCGAAAGATTCAACTTGTTTTGTTCCGTCAAAAACCGGTCTCTGAAGTAAATTTGGTTGAAACATTTTTCAAGTTAGTATCAATTAGGAAGGATGACATTTTGCAGTTTGAAATAATAGGAATGAGTAGCAGAACTTTGAAATGTTTTCCTCAATGACTATAAATTGTTGTCTTTCCCCCAGACCTGATAATCGGGCGAAAGATTCAACTTGTTTTGTTCCGTCAAAAACCGGTCTCTGAAGTAAATTTGATTGAAACATTTTTCAAGTTAGTATCAATTAGGAAGGATGACATTTGCAGTTTGAAATAATAGGAATGAGTAGCAGAACTTTGAAATGTTTTCCTCAATGACTATACGCGACGATGATACCATCTTCAGCATTGCAATGCGCCAATTACAGAAGCCAGTCATCCGACATCATTCACACCAGACATGCATCTCATTAAGACTCTACAATTCTCTGGTGTTGCGCTCAGGCGATTTCTTACCCATTACAAAGATTACCGTATTAATTAAGTAACGTGCTGACATACCAAGGCCATCAAGGCGTTAGAAAAACCTTGTTATTTGCTTCTTGTTGAAGCAAGGATAGATGATGAAGATGAACCATATGCGTTAATTTGTTATAAACAGGTGTTTAAAGGTACTAAATTCCATGACTAAGGCAGTTCATAAACGCACCATATCGGAAGCTTGGACAAGGCGTTAGAAACACCTTGTTATTTGCTTCTTGTTGAAACAAGGATAGATGATGAAGATGAACCATATGCGTTAATTTGTTATAAACAGGTGTTTAAAGGTACTAGTTGAAAAGGATAACGCGAAACAACAAGGGAACATACTTGTCAGGGCATCGAAAGGAATGATAAAACGGAGAACTAAAACAAGGGAACGGTATAAATTTTCGAAATCCAATTGCAAACCCTCTTTGGGGTGTGGATGAACTGTGGCAAAGAACGTTGATGGAATGTCGACCACTGAACCTCAGGAGTTGACCTTTACGAAGGATTCGTTTTTCGCGGTTTTTGGTTTATTACTTCTTTTACTTGTGGATGTATCTTATTGGCAGGCAATTCTGGATGTAGTAGTGGAACTAGTGACCTAACAACTAGCTGTACTTGACCTTCGATAAGTCTCCCAAAGTTAGATAACACCTAGGTATGTAGGTACATAATTAAAGTTATCAATTTTTATTACCATATTGTGTGAGAAAGGAACTTTACAAATGAAGAAGATAAACAGGTCTGTTGATTCCTAGTTAGAGGAATGATGGATGAACGATTTCTGTGTGCGTCTACACTACCATCTTTCAAACTTGCACCATAGGGACAATACCACCTGATCAATTGTACCAGTAATATTTCCGACATCCGGATTATCAAGAGGTGCCGAAGGATATAACTAAACACCCACCTTGGTCCGAGTACTGGGTTTGCAATTTTAATGTTGTTGCTGCGAACAGTGCAGTATGTCATTCAGGCATGAAATGGAACACCCTCCATAAGTTTTTCGATAGTATCTAAGTAGGTCCCTCTCCAGTCTAGCTCAATGAGTGTAAATGTGTGAGAGACACCCAGCATCCTTACATTATCCTTCATAGAGATTGTAATAAGGCCCAAGTAAGTAGGTATAAGTGTTTGTATCCTGATATTTACGACAGTTCGAACTCTGGGTATGGAAACGTACACCCTTTTGTTGTTAAGGATGATGATAACTATGCACGGATTGGACGTAGTTAATTACGGTTGTTATCAGGTGGATGAGCATAATTATTGACATACGGCCATGCTTAAATCTTAACCTAGTGGTTTACCATTTACGTTAGTGAACATTGTGGTAAATTCAATCAAAATGTTCAACAAAACAAAATAGGCTCTCGGGAAAGTTTTGGCTAATCAAAATTCAGTCAATTTTAACAAAAGACCAGTCTTCTACTGATTTTACTCATTTTGAAAAACCTTTGAAGTTCCAGGCCTACTATAAACAGTTCAAATGGAGGTATAGAAACAATGACCAAGAAGCAAAAAATTAAAAAGTTTTAAAAAAGTTCAAAGTTCTAGGTATAAAAAGGAATATGTTATTTTAGTTAAAAAATCTAATAAATATAAATAAATAAAAATAAAACAAATTTTTAAAAGAGGAGTACCTATTTTCTAAAAAGTAGGAACTTATTTTTACAACAAAAAGTTTGAAGAAAAGGTTAATCTTGCCCGAACATTTAGAACATTTTTTAACGAAAATTATACAATTATTTTATTGTTTACATTGGCTATTAAATCTGCTGACACTGGTGGTACCATCCGATATACTACAGTAGGTTCTGATCGTAACGCTATAACGCGACAAGAGTAAAAGTCTTTACCTTCAACCTGAGATCGTCTTATATTTATAGACTCCGGACTTCTGTCTAAATCTGATCTGAGTTTGGGGGTAATGTTTGGTTTGATTTATCAGTTTTTTTGTTTCTTTCGTTGATGATGCATGAGTTTTGTTCAAATTTGGGGTTTCTTGAAAGCCCATAGTTAATTTTGTTTAGTACTTTAGCCATTTCCTTTGTCAACTTTAACTAGATTTGAAATGTTTGCCCATCATATCGATTTCCTCAAAATTATTATAATCAAGAAGACGTAGATAGTAGATACTTGTTATGCAGATCCGAAAATGTTTGCTAGCCTTTTACATGAACTGTATTATTTATAGGCCCTCAAGATTAGAGATAGATCGCTCAGGGGGAAATAAGCTTAAAATAAGTAAAGCAAGAAATCAAAGAAGAGTGAAAGAAGCAAAGTAACCAGGTCTAAATCAAAGCAAATTGAAACAGCAAAGACCAAATGTGAGAGAATCATTTGTAAATGTCGACTTGACTAAGTACCTAGTCCCAGTCTCTGTACCTGCTTCGACGCGCTGAAATCAGACCAAACAAATTTGCAGACCATGAGTTTACTGAATTGGACAGCGTAGTCAACATTGGGCTAATGAGATTAAGGTAGGTAAATAGGTACGGAAATTGCATGACGTCTTTCAGCAGATAGCAATAAGCATGTAATTTTACAACTTGAAATTCATGCTAATTTCAAACATGGTGTGAGAGTCAAAAGAATGTGAATTTCTGCTACACTTGGAACCTCAAAATATATGTCAACTGTAGATAGTCAAGGGGCATATGTCAACTGTAGATAATATCAGACCTATTTGTGTTTCAGGAACCTGAGAAACTCACTCCAAAGAAAGATCCTTACAGGGACCCTCACCAATCTCCAGGGCCAAAGTCCACCGCTCTAAACACTACATCACTGAGGTCGGTCACTCATAAAGCACCTACTAACACTCCGAAATCCAAACCAATTTTATTACCACACTCTCCTTCTTGTATTTGATATTAATGTTTAATTAGAAGATCGATTAACGCAAGTACCGATGCCCATGGCAAACCTAGATCTACCGAGACAAGACAGGGACGTCTAAATTGATTGGAATTTGGAATTTGTGCTGAAAAAGATCAGATGGATTGAATCAAATAAATAAAATTAACAAAGAGGTATAAATAACTTATTTACCAACAAAATGGTTTGTACATTATTTATATTAATTTCTGGCGTGGATAAAGCTTTGAAATGTTGGAAACAAAGCTTCGAGCAACGTAACGATTTAGGTGATTGTGACAATGATTTCTTAACAGGAAGGTTCAACCTTGTTGACATGAAATGCATATTACCGAAATAATCCTCTGGAAAGTCCAATGGCGAAAATTGACAATGAAATTGTAGCTTGTTCTTCGCTCCTGCTTTCTTGTAGTAGGTATACGTATGAATTGTATAAGCCAATCTAGGTAGGTAGGTATTTTCAAGAAAATTCCGTAGATAGAAACGATTTAGGTGATTGTGACAATGATTTCTTAACAGGAAGGTTCAACCTTGTTGACATGAAATGCATATTACCGAAATAATCCTCTGAAAAGTCCAATGGCGAAAATTGACAATGAAATTGTAGCTTGTTCTTCGCTCCTGCTTTCTTGTATTAGGTATGCGTATGAATTGTGTAAGCCAATCTAGGTAGGTATCTTCAAGAAATTTCCGTAGATAGGTGCCTACCTTCCTTCGTGTCAGTTTCTCTTTTATTGTCTATGTCTCTTTACCTTTACCTATCTGCACTTTATCCTATTTTTCTTTTGCCTCTCCTATGAATCGATAAACGAGATTCTAGAATATTTGTATTGTATCTATGCTGCATTCACAGTTCTTAGTATTTCCACCAGACGCAGACGATAATATTATCTGAATGATTCAGAATCACAGCCACGTCTGCCAAGGTGGAAGGCTCAAACCTTGCTTAAATCTCCTGACGAAAATTCTTCGAGATGAAAAATTTCGTGTCAACAGAGTCATGTCTGACTGACTTTACTGGTGAACCATGTCGCTATTAAAACAATATCAAGAACACAGATCAATAGAATAAATTGGACAATTTATTCCTCAGGTAGGTATTACCTGGGATAGGATACTAATTAATTACAATATCGACGAGGTAAACCCACCAAATAGTTTTCATTGTTAATCCAACTGCTCCGCATTGCTAAAGAGTACCTAACTACGAGTAATAACTCCAGACCTAGACTGGAGTAACTATCGATTTTCATGAAAGAAATTAGTGTTGATCGACCATAATTTACATACTGGGTACTGGATATATTTGACATGATCATTTTTTGTAAGACGGGAGAAAAAAACTTATCAATCGATAGTTCGATACAGGTCCAGCAGAACTCTGAGTGCCTATTCCTATAGATCAATGTTTTATTGAGATCTATTTATTTCATTTCGACTTAGGAACTTAATTAAATTATTGAATTCAAGTCATGAGATCTTGAATTTCTTGAAAACCCTGTGTATACAAAACACCCTGTATAAATACGACTAAACTATACCGTGTGGCTCCGAAGGAATATGTCACAAGTCGTCAGTAGGGAGAACAAATCGGGGTCAAAGCTAAGGAAATGGACTGCACTACATATGGATGCTAGATGTATGGTATGTCCAATAGATGAAATCAGAAAACCCTGTGTATACAAAACACCCTGTATAAATACGACTAAACTATACCGTGTGGCTCCGAAGGAATATGTCACAAGTCGTCAGTAAGGAGAACAAATCGGGGTCAAAGCTAAGGAAATGGACTGCACTACATATGAATGCTAGATGTATGGTATATGTCCAATAGATGAAATCGCTCTCTCTCGGTTTCTTTCTTGAAGTCCGTCTTTAGAAGAATCTTTTTCCTTCCAGATTTCGACCAATCTATCTTTCAAGAATCATTCTCATTTCTCAATTCATTCTCTCTTCCCTTTTCTCTCCTCCTCTCTCCTAGCATTTCCTTCCTTCTCCTCTCTCTCCTCCTCCCTTTCTCTCTTCTCTCCCTTTCCTCCTCCCTTCTTTCTTTCCCCTCTCCGACACTCACACCATATCAACCCTTTCCCCGTACAATATCCGATCCTGTTGCTATCAAATAACAGGTACAGAAGCTACCTAATGCCACTAACTGCTTTACTAGAATTTATCTCGAGCTATCTTACAAGTTTGACCAACCTCTTCAGTTCTGTTGTCTTTTCAGTGAAGATTACGTTGGTCCAATACAACTATATAGGTAGGTTTCTTAAACTTCTGAGATGACCAATTGACCATGGGTCTTCCTAATTCTTTCGGAAAACAACAAAAGGAGATCTAGAACTCTAGAACAGTATTTTGAAGAATATCAAAGGTGGGTAGGTAGGTATCTACCTAAGTAGCTTGATTTTACTTGTAGGTACATAATATTACAATTTTATTACAAAAAGGAATTTTAATTGTGTTTTGAATAACTGCTTGTCACAAATGTCATTCTCTGCTTAATAAACTACGCTAAATTTTACGACTTGACTTCGACTCGAACCACCAACTTCCAGATCCCGAGTCTACCGTGCTAGCCACTACACCACTGAAGTTGGTTTTTTCTAAGTATTACCAACTACTATTACTTCTTCTTGGAAATCTGATAATGCTTTCATCTTCTCAGACACTGAAGAAGCTATCACTGAGATAACTACCTACATAGCTATGATGCAATGTACCTCAACCTTGCACAATTTCATCCACTGAACTCTTATCTCTCTCTCTCTCTCTCTCCTTCTGGTGCATGCGATTTATGGTTGCAGTTTTTAGACTGAAATTTATCTCTGTGTGGCAAACAATACTACTGGAACAAGTTGAACTGCAACGTATCTACTTTATATCAAGTTGGTATCTCTATACCCATAGGTATTTACTTCGTGTCTACTTTATAACAAGGTGGAATCTACCTACATACATACATATCTACCTTCGGATGATCATCCTCCAATATTTGGTTTACTTTTCGTTAATTTATGGTAAATGGTAGGTAAAACGTACCTGCCTATATGCTTGCATTCTTCATATTGCTGCATTCTTCATAGTGCATCATTTTGAAATGTACCGTCTCGTTCTCTCTTAAATTATGTTCCTATAATGGATCAGCTGATTAGTATGTATGTAGGTAGGTATATACGTATTATTTATTATTGAAAGACAGCTATTTAAAAAAAATCTCTCTCTTTTTTTTTTTTTTTTTTTCAGACACAACTCACACATGTGTTGCTTTTCTTTGCTGGGTTCCTGATTTCTTCGCTCATTAGACCCAAGGATTAACTACGGACTCTCCAGAAGAAGTGATGGGACGGTGCCTCTTATGGAAATGCTTAAAATATCAACACTTCTGCTGAAAAGGATGAAAAGAATGTGCACAATCAAGTTAATTCCCTTGTGCAAAATTTATCACTCGTCTAAACTTGACTTTAAATGAACTTCAGTACATCTCGGAATCATTACTTTTATTGCCATCAGTTAGCCTGCCTATTGTTCTAAGGTCTAATTAGGGTTGTAGATGAAACAGGTCCACTTATTCATGAGATCTAATTCATCAACCGAGAAATGATTTCCCATTTCACATTAAAACTAACTACTAATTAGTAATTACTCTACTAGTAAGTAAAGTAAAATAATGATTAAATATAGCTAAATCTAAAGGCTGGAGCAAAATGATTGTGGGTAGGAATATTTTCATGGTTCTTTCAAGTAATTACATAGTTTACCTAGTTATACTTATCAATCGATAGTTCGATACAGGTCCAGCAGAACTCTGAGTGCCTATTCCTATAGATCAATGTTTTATTGAGATCTATTTATTTTATTTCGACTTAGGAACTTAATTAAATTATTGAATTCAAATCATAAGATCTCGAATTGCTTCCTCATTTCTCGTAGTAAGGAGGGTAGTTTGGCTGACCTGTAGTGGTATTCTCAAATGGCCCTTTCTCATGAGATATTTTTTGTGTCAAGACAAAGAAGAAAAGAACATAAAATATGACATTTCTTATCATATTACTTCTCAACGGTGATAAACAATTTGATTTCATTTAAAAAAAAAAGGAATTTTAATTGTGTTAGGCATAAATGCTTGTCACAAATGTCGTTCCCCGCTTAATGCACTACGCTAAATTTTTTGACTTGACTTGGACTCGAACCACCAACCTCCAGATCCGAAGTCCACCGCGCTAACCACTGCACCACTGAGGTTGGTTTTGATTTCATTTTTCCCATTGGGATTTTAAGAATCGATAGTTCGATACAGGTCCAGCAGAACTCTGAGTGCCTATTCCTATAGATCAATGTTTTATTGAGATCTATTTATTTTATTTCGAATTAGGAACTTAATTAAATTATTGAATTCAAGTCATGAGATCTCGAATTGCTTCCTCATTTCTCATAGTAAGGAGGGTAGTTTGGCTGACCTGTAGTGGTATTCTCAAATGGCCCTTTCTCATCAGATATTTTTTGTGTCAAGACAAAGAAGAAAAGAACATAAAATATGACATTTCTTATCATATTACTTCTCAACGGTCATAAACAATTTGATTTCATTTTTCCCATTGGGATTTTAAGATATTTTTTTCAACATAGGGTAAGTGGTTATTGGTATTCACTTGCCTACATAATAGTCTGTGAACATTATGAGTAAGATTGTGATATTCCTGCTAGGTTGAACTCTTTCAAGATATTTTTGATTGAGGAGGAAAATTCCTGCCACCTGCAAATTGAAGGATATGCCAGGTATGTCAATGATTTCAGGACATTCTAGTGATCTAATGCTATACATAGGTACTACTTACCATTAAAAATAATTGTTGTTTACTATTAATTGATTGAGTGGTACCTACATAGATACATCTTTCACTTCTGATGGTGATCAGTTTATTGTTATCGTTAATAGGACAGCATGGAAGATCTTCAGAAATTTATCCACTAAATTCCTACTAGCCTTAAAACAAGGAAAACTCGTCTGCTAAAAACAGGTATCAAGCTTTCGAAATGAGATCCTTTTGGTTTTCAAATGGCCCTAATCCTAAAACTTGTATCATAGTTGAAAGGTTGAATCGTGAAGAGTGGTGAAAATCAATCTAAATCCGAGTTGTGCGTTATCGATTTGTTAAATCTAATGATCCGTACACATGTTTCCTATAAAACACTCATTGTTTGAAATACGATGACTTTTAAAATCTTCACTTCCAGCATACAGGTACCATATGTCCTCATGACTACGACCTTGCTGGCCAAGTACTCATTCATCTCAAATTAATGCCTATACGATGATTGTTCTGTTTAGAAGACCATAAGGTGCCTAATGGGACCTCATAATTGTTGATGGCATCAATCATTGGATTCACAAGGCAAGTTCAGGGCTACTGCGAGCCGAAGCAATTCATAAATGTCGCAATCATGCAGGACTGGGAAAGTCATAGCTATTATGAAATTAAAAGGGGCAATCAATATTGATTTTTTTTTTTTTTTTTAAGAGGTTTGACAGAGGGAACATTTGGCTGTCGTAAAACAGAGACCATGGCTACCATGGAATTTCATTTTGTGTCAAAAAAGTAAGTCTATAAAGATCGTGGACCAAGTAAGGAAACAAAGTAATCTTTTCGAGTTCAATATTTTGATAGAGGGAACTGTAACCTGTAACAACGAGTCTTTAGGATAAAGTGCACCCCTAGTTGAAATCGAACCCGCGACCTAATGCTTACAAGACCTTTCAATGTACAAAAAATTCGTATACCGAAAAATTTGGCTGTCGTAAAACAGAGACCATGGCTACCATGGAATTTCATTTTGTGTCAAAAAAGTAAGTCTGTAAAGATCGTGGACTAAGTAAGGAAACAAAGTAATCTTTTCGAGTTCAATATTTTCATAGAGGGAACTGTAACCTGTAACAACGAGTCTTTAGGATAAAGTGCACCCCTAGTTGAAATCAAACCCGCGACCTAATGCTTACAAGACCTTTCAAGCTAACTAGAGGCTGGAGATAAATTTTTGATGTATGTACCTACCAATGTTTTATTATTCATATGGATGTTTATCTTTTATTGAAAATACCAGGATTGACCCAGGATTTCTCGCTGGCCAATACCTACAATTTAGAACCTGCCTACTACAAGGATGATAATAATGATTATTATTATGCATCCTAGTTAAACTTGCTTACTATCTTTAGAATCAGAAGAGAACTTGTAAATGAAAGAGAGTAAAGATACCTAGCTATACTATTGTGTTTGTGATGGGCACATTGCATACTTAAAATAACCTGCTTATCTGCACGTCATATCTGACGCACGCAGCTCGAAACTTCCCAGGTCTAAATCAAAGCAAATTGAAACAGCAAAGACCAAATGTGAGAGAATCATTTGTAAATGTCGACTTGACTAAGTACCTAGTCCTACCCTCTGTACCTGCTTTGAAGCGCTGAAATCAGACCAAACAAATTTGCAGACCATGAGTTTACTGAATTGGACAGCGTAGTCAACATTAAACTAATGAGATTAAGGTAAATAGGTACGGAAATTGCATGACGTCTTTCAGCAGATAACAATAAGCATGTAATTTTACAACTTGAAATTCATGCTAATTTCAAACATGGTGTGAGAGTCAAAAGAATGTGAATTTCTGCTACACTTGGAACCTCAAAATATATGTCAACTGTAGATAGTCAAGGGGCATATGTCAACTGTAGATAATATCAGACCTATTTGTGTTTCAGGAACCTGAGAAACTCACTCCAAAGAAAGATCCTTACAGGGACCCTCACCAATCTCCAGGGCCAAAGTCCACCGCTCTAAACACTACATCACTGAGGTCGGTCACTCATAAAGCACCTACTACACTCCGAAATCCAAACCAATTTTATTACCACACTCTCCTTCTTGTATTTGATATTAATGTTTAATTTAAAATTTATGTCCAATCAATCCTGATACAACGAACTTTTAAGGACACACAAGGAACTTTGAAAGATGGATCCAGTGGGTCAGTTGCCTCTGGTAACCTTCGCATCGGACATCCTTGGGATCCTTAGCGCTTTGTTCAGTCTCCTCTCTCCTGTGACCCTCCGAGATTTCAGGACCAGGAACTGGTTCTTACGAAACCCTTGAGTGACCTTCACACGTGCTGTTTGGACTGAAATTTTGGTTTGATTTCAACCAATTTGAATTTGGAGTTGAGAAACAGGCCAATGTCAAGAGGGACCTGGGCACTCGTGATCTAGGAACTGGGACCAGAACGTTTTGGTTTTGATAGAATAGAAATCTTTGGGGTTTTGTTTTGGAAACAATTCATTTAGTTTATAATATTCCTGCGGATTGGGATAGATAATCATGTGTGAGTGTATGTGATAGTGTTTTTATTCTTCTTCTGCGGACTCCATTTTGCTTATAAAAGCATTAAAAGTTCCTCTTAAATAAGCTTTTGAAAACTTTATCCCCGTCCCCGTCTACCAGTAGAATAAAAGTGTCCAAATGTAATTACCTTTCAAATAAATTGTTTCCAGAGTTGTTCCTTATTTTGAAATCAGTTCTTTTCATTCAGTTTCACATCTCGGGTAAAAACCATTGATATCATCATTTCTCTTTATAACATTTTTATTGGTGACCACTCCTCATATGTCCGAGTTCATTTAAAAGCAACTGATGGACTAACACACGAAATGAATCACCAGACTGGTTCGGCTGGTCGAGACCTATTTGAACCGCTTCAAGTTGATATACCTACTCGTCCTATTTGAGTCCTATTAGAAGTACAGGCATATTAGACCCATTGAAGGTAGATATCTCGTTGCTATGCATAAGTATATGGTAACCTGAATTCCTAATAGAGTTAACTTTGGCTATAACTGCAAGTATCAAGTCTACCTCTCCTATCGTGCCTTCCCCATTCTAGACAAAAGTTGCAACATAGGGGAAGCTGTTTTCGTACTTGTACCGGGTGAACCAAGTTTCGATTTGTATTGGCATTGCAGATTAACTTGGGGAAAAAATCAATTTATTTATGATTGGAAAAAAGCGGCAAGTTTGAAAATAATCGATAAGGTCAAACTATTTTGACTTGGCGGGGCGGATAGTATCTCCTTATCTATATGTACACTATTCGACAAGGACTAATTAAGAAACCCTTTACTTTACTAGGTAGAAACAATTGAGGATAAAATTCCATACCTCTACTGTGAACCCACGCCCTCTTGATAACCAGAATCTTGACCACTGAGTATACCACTGAGGAAAAACAGCAACCTTTAATATTGTTTGGAAAAATACCTACTTACACTAGAGAAAACCCTTTAAACAAAACATTTAACAAGAATCTTGCACCAAGTTCAAAACAAAATCCAGTTTGCCCATAGATCAATGCAATTATTGCTTTATTTCAAAACATTTGACAAGAATCTTGCACCAAGTTCAAAACAAATTCCAGTTTGCCCATAGATCAATGCAATTATTGCTTTATTTCAACAGAACCAGTCCGATTGATAGGAATTTAGTAACCTAGAAATGTAGATAAATATGTATCTACTACAACTATACTGGTTGAAACCTTCTTTTGGTAAAGGTGAGGGTGTGGGTTCAAATCCCAATGAAGGCACAAAATTTCATTTTCAAAAGTTTGATTTTCCAGCAGTATAAATGAAAGCAGGTACTAGGTTTTCTTCAAAACTGTGAATGAACAAGAGTCAATAATTCCCCAGAATAATTCAACAGAACCAGTCCGATTGATAGGAATTTAGTAACCTAGAAATGTAGATAAATATGTATCTACTACAACTATACAAGTATAGTGGTTGAAACCTTCTCTTGGTAAAGGTGAGGGTGTGGGTTCAAATCCCAATGAAGGCACAAAATTTCATTTTCAAAAGTTTGATTTTCCAGCTGTATAAATGAAAGCAGGTACTAGGTTTTCTTCAAAACTGTGAATGAACAAGAGTCAATAATTCACCAGAATAAATATTGTCTGAAACATTCCTCCCAATGAAGGCACAAAATTTCATTTTCAAAAGTTTGATTTTCCAGCAGTATAAATGAAAGCAGGTACTAGGTTTTCTTCAAAACTGCGAATGAACAAGAGTCAATGATTCACCAGAATAAATATTGTCTGAAACATTCACATCTGAAGTGACTGATATTTCAGTCTTCATGTCCAAATGTTACGCTTGAGGACGTGATAATGACAAAGAGGAAGACAGAAGGTGGGAGGGAACAGGGAGGACACAACTCTTGGCCTTCGATGGAATGTCCAAATGACAGTAATGGTCTTAGGTCAAATGAATATTCCAACAGGAAAATCTCCAAATTTTGCCCTGCAGCTAAGGAAAAGGAACCCCATTAGGCACATTTCCACGTTGCACTGCCATCATTTGTTGTCAAGGTGAAGAATACTTTGTTCACCAAAGTATGCCACACCCTTAGGTACAGTAAAGTCCAAAATCTATTTTTTGGAATCGGTACCCTGTAGCCTCTAGGTCTAAGATGTAGGTATATGTATACTTATTACTGCTACCTATGTTCTATTGATCTATACCAGAGGTTCTCAACCGGTGGTACGTGTACCACTGGTGGTACGCGGATACATTTTAGGTGGTACGCACTACGCAGTCATATATATTAATAATAACAAAAAAATCTGCCTACAAACGTATCTGTCCCAGATTTTTGTTTTGGTTCTTAATATCTCATATTCTTTGTACAGATGCTAAGAACAATACGTAGGTACCTACATACCTATATTGATACAATAAAATACTTCAGAACACACTCGAATGTACAAAAAATTCGTATACCGAAAAATTTGGCTGTCGTAAAACAGAGACCATGGCTACCATGGAATTTCATTTTGTGTCAAAAAA
>NW_007381038.1:14202-16934 GCF_000475195.1 Diaphorina citri | reverse complement strand
CAGCTACGGACCTTGGGCAGATAGACAGCGCGAGCATCTGTTCAAGTTCTTCTTTCCTCAGGTATAGATGAACACGGCTAAGCTAGGCTAGGCTTGAATAATTTTAGCTCAAGCCTAGACTTGTGTACGTTACCACTTTAATGCTAAACAGTACAGTTAAAACACTAGCCCTTACAAGCCTAGCCGATCCCTGTTCATAAGTGCCCTTTCAAGGCACCTTACCTGGTTGAGAGTCAAATTCAATGTTTAGGGTTCAGTCCCAACTGAAGCATAAATTTTTCTCTTAGTAATCGGTTGAAATATGACATATTTACATTTTGTAACACGAATCTTTTGGTTAAGATCGATGCAACAGTTGGCGGCATTTTATCGCTTTTTGGCAGTTTTAGGTGTAATTCAAAGCTACAATATATTTACAAAGCTACAATATTTTGGGTTGACTCTAAGTAATGACATGTAGAGAATAGTTTTTGGGTCTGGAATTTTTGGCCTGGCTCCAGTTTTTGCCCTGGCAATGCTGATTTGGTATTCACTAGAATTCTCAATTTGTTATAATAAAAATTTCAGAAGAGTTTGATTCGAAATCTTTCCCACTTTGATTTTTACTTTCTATTACTAATGTATAGCGGAGCCATAGTAGTATTTTCTGTTCTATTTTATTTTATTCTATTCTATGGCTTATTCTATTCTATTCTATTCTCAGGACTGTCAGACCATGGTACCTACCCCCGCCCCGCAGCCTGGCGAAAGACGCTCTGTTCAGTCATTTGATGTCAGACTCAGTACTCTACATGAGAGCACCATAGATCTACTCTTCTCTAAAAATAAGGTGAGTAACTGCCAGCCTAGTTAGCTGGGAAGATTCGATCTTAAACAGATAAGGTTCGTTCTTAGAACGGCTGGCTTTCTCCTATCCTGTCCCTTTTTTCTACTATGTTCCATTACATTTTTTATATGATGTACTTTGTCCTATTACATTTTTCCCTCTTTCCAGTGGAGGTTGGATCGACTGCTGGTCTATCCCAATAGCTGCCATCTCTATTAACTGGATCTACCACCCTATGCCGGCGTTTGGTCCGCCACCTCAGGCCGATATCACCACACCGGAGAAAGAAGAAATACTGCTGTCCCCCATGAGGATACCACGCTCTAGAAAAGCTACTGGATTTACTTGGCCACAGGTAAATGAAGATTCTAGCCAAATTCGAAGTCAAAACTGAAAAGTATATTTGAAAGACTGAAAATTGAATCAAAACTGTGAAAAGTATCCTTTAAAAGGCTAAAAATTGAAATTGAAATGGCCATTCTGCTTTGTATGCACTGGGTACCAAACTCAGTGGTGCAGTGGTTAACGCGTTGGAGTTTGGATCTAGAGGTTGGCGGTTCGAGTCCAAGTGAAATCGTAAAATTTATCTAAAGCCTTACTTACTTACTTACTTATCCGGTTATACAGGCCGTGAAGGTCCAAAACCTGCTCTGATGAGCCTTCTCCACCTCGGTCTATCTTGCGCTGTTTGTGTCCATTCCTCTCCTTCTTCTTGCTGGGATTTTATACTAATCTTACATTCCAATATCTTTCCAGTGGAGGTTGGATCGACTGCTGGTCTATCCCAATAGCTGCCATCTCTATTAACTGGATCTACCATCCTATGCCGGCGTTCGGTCCGCCACCTCAGGCAGATATCACCACACCGGAGAAAGAAGAAATACTGCTGTCCCCCATGCGGATACCACGCTCTAGAAAAGCTACTGGATTTACTTGGCCACAGGTAAATGAAGAGTCTAGCCAAATTCGAAGTCAAAACTGAAAAGTATATTTGCAAGACTGAAAATTGAATCAGAACTGTGAAAAGTATCCTTTGAAAGGCTAAAAATCGAAATTGAAATGGCCATTCTGCTTTGTATGCACTGGGTACCAAACTCAGTGGTGCAGTGGTTAACGCGTTGGAGTTTGGATCTAGAGGTTGGCGGTTCGAGTCCAAGTGAAATCGTAAAATTTATCTAAAGCCTTACTTACTTACTTACTTATCCGGTTATACAGGCCGTGAAGGTCCAAAACCTGCTCTGATGAGCCTTCTCCACCTCGGTCTATCTTGCGCTGTTTGTGTCCATTCCTCTCCTTCTTCTTGCTGGGATTTTATACTAATGAACCAATCCTTGATGTTGTCTCTCCACCTCTTCCTCGGCCTTCCCCGTCTCCTCTTTTCCGTCGCTCCGTAATCCAGGTTGAAAACTTTCTTCACTATTGACTCCTTATCTGCCCGTGCTACATGCCCCGCCCACCGCATGATTCTACCTTTCACACATGATGTTATCAGTGGTTCTCCATACAATGCCCATATTTCCCTATTCTTTTTAATTCGAAATAGTCCAGTATTTTCGTCTCGAATTGGTCCATATATCCTTCTTAATATTTTGTTCTCGAAAGTTTGTAGCATTTGTTCTGTCTTTTTGTTTATGGACCAGACTTCACATCCGTACAGTAGGACGGGTAAGATGACGGATTGGTATATTCTTATTTTTGATTTTTGGGATACATTCTTTGATCTGAAGATATTGTTTAGGGAGAAGTAGCATCTATTGGCCTTGGTTATTCTGTTTTTGATTTCTTCTTCCATGATGTTTTTCCCATTCAATTGACTCCCCAGGTAGGTGAAACTTTCCACTACTTTGTATTTGTTATTATTGAGCATTACTTCGCTAGGTTTTGGCTTGTCTTCAGTTGTTATTAT
>NW_007381038.1:3354-13611 GCF_000475195.1 Diaphorina citri | reverse complement strand
ACATAGTATATCCTATCTGACTCTCCTATCTGTCCTTTATGTTCCTTGAATGCCCCTATGAACTCCTCACACCTAAACTTCTGTCCTGCCTTGGAAGCCAGCAATGACATTGTAGGGAAATATTGGGATGCGAGAGGAAAAATGGCCTAATGGTCAAAGATCCCGACATTTGCAACATACATACATACACACACAATTTTCAATGCCAATTTTTCAGGAAAGCATATTTGGGGAGGATCAGCAGTTCACAGACATGAATTCCACTACAACGCCGCGAGATAGCGCTACTGCTGCTAGTAATCCTACCAATGCTAAACCTAACCATACACCCAGCGCCCCAGCCGATTCTAATATAGGTAAGATAATGTCTTTACCTGCCCTTTGTACCAGGGTTCAAAAATTGCAGTTACTTTTATGCATGAGTGAAATTCTACGCAGAAATGGATATCACCTTTGTACAGTAAGGGTGTGTTTATGTACTGGGCTGAGATGAGCTCGGACGACGTGGGATAGCTGTCCCGGCGGCAATTTTTAAAATTTATTTTATATTTATTTTTGTTTGCTTTGTGATTCGCTTGTTTGTAATATCTAATTTAAATGAAAAGTATAATATAAACGTGCAAACTAGAGATAAAAAGTAAAAAATGAATTCAGATTGTACGAGTTGCGGAAAAAAAAAAAATCAAAATTTCGAATTTCCCGCCAACTTTACACGCTCAAAGGCCGAGAATGGCCTAGCTCAGCCCAGTACATAAACACAGCCTAAGAAGGGAAGGCAGTGATGCACGGCAAAACGAGAAATTTCTCGTTTCGTAATTTTCGTGTCGAGAAATAGATTTTGTCTCGTCTCGTGGAAAAATTGCGACACGTTTGGTTAAAATGAGAGAGTTTTTCGTCTCGTCTCATTAGATTTTGAACCAAATCGGTCTTTAAGGGGCTCCCTTAGAGCCGTTTTTAAGGGGCTCACCTTTGTGGTCATCTTTTTTACTTTCTATTCTTTTTTTATTATTATTTGAACAAGGTTTTTCATTCTCACAAAACAAGGGGAATTTTTCCTCTTAGTGTGAGAAGAGTACACTGCTTTTTTTCCTTATCTTTTTAAATACATAAATAATACTGTTATCTTTACCTATACATTGTACTCATATTATGTATTTTATGTCAAATAAATTGTACAAATAAATTACATTCACACAATATGTATGTATAAACTTTACATATAAGATCTTGTTTAGATTGCGGTAGTAAAGGGACTTTTCAACCTCGTTCTAGCAGGATAAAGAAGGTATATTCTATCTTTTCAGATACAAGTTGTGGGGAAGATGAAATCTCACTCAAGAAGGAGTTCGATCCCCGGGTCTACAGACCATTGGATGTGATAGTGTCTATTACTATGCACGATATTCAGGCGCATCTGATGAAGGTATGTAATGAAAAAAAAAAAAAAACTAAGGAAAGTGGTAGTGTTTTTTTTTTTCGTTTGACACCAAACAGGTTACTGCTGAGTTAATAATTTTGCTCCCCTACATCGTACATGATAGATGCGCTAAAGTTACTTGGACTTGGAACAGAACAGTTGCGCTTACTTGGGTGAGGTTTCCAAGTCAAAGAGCAGATATAACATGGTGTTTTTAAAACGACTCCTTACCTAGAAAATACAAGATATCGACTTTGCGATTTGTTCAGAGGCATTCTCTACCACCTAACCCGCTGGAGGCATTATGTGGTTAGTTTCTCAAATAATGACGATAAAATTCCATACCTCGGCTGGGATTAAAACCCACGCCCTCCTGTTTACCAGTCGAGATTCTTGAGATTTGATAGAGGGAATTGAAACTGCCAAGGTCTTGTCGTCCCGAAAGCAAAGAGAGAAGGAAAACTGAGGCATTATGTGGTTAGTTTCTCAAATAATGACGATAAAATTCCATACCTCGGCTGGGATTGAAACCCACGCCCTCCTGTTTACCAGTCGAGATTCTTGAGATTTGATAGAGGGAATTGAAACTGCTGAGGTCTTGTCGTCCCGAAAGCAAAGAGAGAAAGAAGACTGGATAGGAGAAAGCCAGGCGTTCCGAGAACAAACCATATCTGTTTAGGATAAAATCTGCCTCGGGAAGGAAAACTGGATAGGAGAAAGCCAGGCGTTCCGAGAACAAACCATATCTGTTTAGGATAAAATCTGCCTCGGACGGAAATTAAACTCGCGGCCTAGCGCTTAGAAGAAAGATGGGCGCTTTCCAGTGAAATTTCTTGACCCCGCCGGGAATCGAACCCGGGTCTCCCGCGTGCAAGGCGAGCGCAGTGACCACTACGCCATGGGAGCTGACACCTAGATGTTCTATCTATAGTAAACAAGCGAGTTTTATCGGGAGATTTTTTGCTTTTGAAAGGAAAAAATTGTCATATTTGTGTCACAGAGGGTCACACTGCATTTTCCAACCTCTAACTGATATTACTTCCATCTATCTTTAAATGAGGAAAGTATTGTTTTCAAAAGAAATTTTACCTATCCAACAGTGGCGTAGCGTCCATGTAGGGCGTGTATGGCTAGTATCCAAGTTTTTTTCTTTGCTCCCTACTTATTAATATTTCAACTGTTACTATTATTAATATTTCAACTGTTACTATTATTAATATTTCAACTATTAAACATTATCCCATCAGGATAAAATCCGCCCCGGGCGGGAATCGAACCCGCGGCCTAGCGCTTACAAGGCAGAGGCACTACCAACTAAGTTAACTAGGCTGGCGTGTGCTCTTTAATTGAGACAAATTAGTGCTTTCTAATGGGTGCGAATTGGTGTTAGCTAATTAGGACGAATTATTGTTCTCTAATGGGGGCGAATTAGTGTTAGCTAATTGAGACGAATTAGTGTTCTCTAATGGGGGCGAATTAGTGTTAGCTAATGGAGACGAATTATTGCTCTCTAATGGGGGGCGAATTAGTGTTAGCTAATTGAAACGAATTAGTGCTTTCTAATGGGGGGCGCATTAGTGCTTTCTAATTGAAACGAATTATTGTTCTCCAATTGGGACGAATTAGTGTTCTCTAATTGGGACAAATTAGTGTTCTCTATTTGCGACGAATTGCAGGGACCTCAAGAGGAGCTGCTATCCATGAGAAATGAGTGTGGTACCAAGACCACTGTCGTAGTCAAAATGAAAGGTAAGTTCATTTTTCTCAATCTAATTGAGATAAATCCGTGAGACGAATCAGTGCTCTTTAATTGAAACAAATTAGTGCTTTCTAATGGGTGCGAATTGGTGTTAGCTAATTAGGACGAATTATTGTTCTTTAATGGGGGTGAATTAGTGTTAGCTAATTGAGACGAATTAGTGTTCTCTAATGGGGGCGAATTAGTGTTAGCTAATTGAGACGAATTAGTGCTTTCTAATGGGGGACGCATTAGTGCTTTCTAATTGAAACGAATTATTGTTCTCTAATTGGGACGAATTAGTGTTCTCCAATTCGGACGAATTGGTGTTCTCTAATTGAGACGAATTAGAGTTATCTAATTGGGGACGAATTATCGTCAATTCTCAGGTGACATCGACATTTTCATCACTCCTCTCTCGCTCGAGTCTCTACAGAGGTTTATTGACGCGTTAACTCCCACTCTGGCCTCCGTACACCCTCTTACCGTACTCAATCATCTGCACATGTCCTGCATTGGAGTGGTCGAGGCAGCCAACGTGTTGAAGCGAGACCAGTACTTGAGTCAACTGCAGGGTAAGTTTATTTATTTATTTTTTATTTTTCCTTTTTACTTTCCTTATCCTATAGGAAGGAAAGTAATTTAATCGGGTCATTTATTTATTTTTTATTTTTCCTTTTTACTTTCCTTATCCTATAGGAAGGAAAGTAATTTAATCGGGTCGAAATTTCGATGGTCAGTTTTTAGTGCCAAAACACGTTTTGAGGTCCCTAGAGCCTAAATCCAAAGTTTCAGCCATTGGTCCGTGTGTGTGTCTGTCTGTAAACAAAATATCTCGAGAACGGTAAGAGCTAGAGACTTAAGACTTTTTAAGACCTATTGCACTTTTTCTGAGAGAGTTCTACCGATCCGATAACCACATTATTATTGAGCTATGTGTTTTGCGTTGTGCAGGCGGAGGTAGTAAGAGGAGCACTGCAGAGAGGAAGAGCAAACCTGGCGATCAGGTGCCCTGTCATACGTATGAGGAAACTATTGCATCCCAGGTATGGAACTGTAATTTACTATCGCAGGTATGATGAACATTTTGTAATTTGTTGTTTGTGAAGCCTTTTGCTCCGTACCTGAAGAAAGGAATTGATTTGTTTAAGTTTAAATCTTGCGCACTTGTATTTTACATTAAATGTATTTATTTGTATTTTAAATTGATTTTTTTTTCGTCTGCAAGGTTACATTTATTTACTTTCTCTGTGGTTCAATTCAATTTACATTTATCTACTTTCTCTGTGGTTCAATTCAATTTACATTTGTCTACTTTCTCTGTGGTCCAATTCAATTTACATTTATCTACTTTCTCTGTGGTTCAATTCAATTTACATTTATCTACTTTCTCTGTGGTTCAATTCAATTTACATTTATCTACTTTCTCTGTGGTTCAATTCAATTTACATTTTTCTACTTTCTCTGTGGCGTATAATATCTCTAGGAGCGCGGTCAAACTTTCTTGAGGAGTGTGGACTTGAAGGTGAGATAATTTCAATTCAATTTACATTTATCTACTTTCTCTGTGGCGTATAATATCTCTAGGAGCGCGGTCAAACTTTCTTGAGGAGTGTGGACTTGAAGGTGAGATAATTTCAATTCAGTTTTCATCTATCTACTTTCTCTGTGGCGTATAATATCTCTAGGAGCGCGGTCAGACTTTCTTGACTTGGCCGAGCGGACTCCTTAATTTTCAATTCAATTTACATTTATCTACTTTCTCTGTGGCGTATAATATCTCTAGGAGCGCGGTCAAACTTTCTTGACTTGGCGGGGCGGAGCGCTGCCGCGCTCCTTAATCTTTCTTGGAGTCAGCCGCCTGAGAGCCATGTTGTCTTGGGCTTTATGGAAACCTCTTGACGGAGAAAACGGATCGTGTGGCGCTGTTAGGGATTCTTAATTTTCATATCAGATTTTACACACCAAACAGGATCTACCGCCACACTTTTGACAGTTTTTACCCCTGCCATCCGGGATAATTGAGTAGCTACTTTAATCAGTGGTGGCATTACCAGAGAGAAAATATTGATGGTGAATGAGAATTAAAAGTAAAGGACACACTTAGTAATGCTGTGGTACCCACCAAAGGTTGTGAAGAAGCTCGTGTCTGTCTGTAAACAAAATATCTCGAGAACGGTAAGAAGACTTTTTAAGACCTATAGAACTTTTTCTGAGAGAGTTCTACCGATCCCATCCCGGCGCTGTGAGGGATTCTTAATTTTCATATCAGATTTTACACACCAAACAGGATCTACCGCCACACTTTTGACAGTTTTTACCCCTGCTATCCAGGATAATTGAGTAGCTACTTTAATCAGTGGTGGCATTACCAGAGTGAAAATATTGATGGTGAATGAGAATCAAAAGTAAAGGACACACTTAGTAATGCTGTGGTACCCACCAAAGGTTGTGAAGAAGCTTAGGAGCACTGCAGAGAGGAAGAGCAAACCTGGCGATCAGGTGCCCTGCCATACGTATGAGGAAACTATTGCATCCCAGGTATGGAACTGTAATTTACTATCTCAGGTATGATGAACATTTTGTAATTTGTTGTTTTATGAAGCCTTTTGCTCCGTACCTGAAGAAAGAAGAAGAAAGGAATTGATTTGTTTAAGTTTAAATCTTGCGCACTTGTATTTTACATCAAATGTATTTATTTGTGTTTTAAATTGATTTTTTTTTCGTCTGCAAGCCAGCGCTTTACTCCAGCAGTAGGCTACTACTATTATTGTGGTCAAAATCTCAAATTATATGAGGATAAAATTCCATACCTCGGCTGGGATTGAGCCCACGCCCTCCTGTTTACCAGGCGAACGCCTTGACCACTACACCACCGAGGCAGGTAAAAGAATTCATGATTTGGTTTTGATTTTTTTTTTTTCCTAGATGTGTAAAAATATTTATCCGATTTGTCCACATTTGATTTTTTTCTTATTTTTACCTACTCCTTTTTCTAATGATTCTCAGGTGTTTCGTTCAAAGTGGTGAAGAGATCCAAGTTCGAGAGAGAAGAAGATAGTAACGACAGTAAAGATAAGACAGAGATAGTTGCAGAAACTACGGGAGATAGCAAAATAGTACGGGATGATGTGAGCAGTGAAACGATCAATATATCACATGTCAAGCCAGAGGTAAGACCGTGAGGGAGTCTAGTGCGACCCTGACTAAACCGATCTTTCAATTTAATCCAAGTCCAAATACTTTTATCTGCATATCGTTTAGAATTGTCAATTTTTTAGTTATTCTTACCCGTTATGCTTCAGGCAACCCAAAAGATAATACGTAGGTACCGTACATTATATTGTTCGGAAAAATTCCGAAAAAATTTCGAGACCTATTTTGTACTTTGTAAAACGAACAAACTGATTTGAATGAATTTTTTTGTGGTTGAATAAAGGCTCTGAAAATAACAGAGACTACCTACCTAAAGTTGTCACCTTTTATCCTGATTCAAAAAAGCTGTTAAATATACCATTTATGTTCGTTCATAGAAATTCCTAAAAATTCATCTACATTTTTTTAATTCACCGACATTTTCATCTCAACAGGAAGTAACCTCATCCTCCACTCCCAAAGGCTCCCGCACCCCAGCCCCCGCCCCGGGAGGTAATGGCATCGGTAATGGAGACACGACAGACTCTGCCACCCAACCTACCCCTGTGGGTGACACCAGTAAGGCACTGGTACCTCTGATCGATGCCAATGCCAGCTCATGTGTTATTGATGTTAAGTCCGTGTGGTTCAACTTTGCTGCGCCTCCCAGGTATGATGAAACTACCGAATTGGGAAATCTCAGTCAAGAGTAGTCGTCACAAGATCTCTCTGGAATTTATTGATTAAATTAAACATTATCCATTTATCCATAAATTAAACACTTAAGTTAACATTGATCTGACTTAAATTTAAATTAACCTCAAAAGAAGTAAGAATTACGTGGTTCTCTGTAGGCCGAAAAAAAAAAACTCAGTGCAAGTTAGTTTTTTTTTTTTTTTTTTTTTTTTTTTTTTTTTTTTTAAAAAAAATTTTTTTAAAAAATCCCTTAAAAAAATTAAAAAAAATTTCATTTATTTCAAAAATCCCCAAAGACAAAAGCTAAACTGGTGGTAAACTGTTTGGACTCGCGCATCTTATTGGGTTATCTGTTCTAAGTTAGTAATATAACGGT
Organism: Diaphorina citri; assembly: GCF_000475195.1. Taxonomy (NCBI): domain Eukaryota; kingdom Metazoa; phylum Arthropoda; class Insecta; order Hemiptera; family Psyllidae; genus Diaphorina; species Diaphorina citri. The sequence continues at coordinate 6,249 of NW_007381038.1, read as the reverse complement.
TTAAAATTGTGCTTGGGGCAATTGGATTTTTGCTTGAGTTGGCTTGTCACAAATTGAGGAGTTCTCCACTCCAACTACACCATTCAGTCATCAAAATCTCAATGTGGTACGGCATATGCAACGGGTGGAAATGTCAGGATACCTTAAACAATGTTCAACCTCGAGTTGAATGGCCGCAGAAGAAGAGGGCAGACCGCGATTGCAGGGTGGAGGATATTGACAATAGGGACATATTCCAAAAAGAGGACAAAATCCAAACACGACCAATTGAGCATGCTTGAGTGCTTGTCACAAATGAGGTTCTCCACTCAATACACCTTACACCTCCATAAATAATACAATAAACCTAATGGCTTCTTTTTTCCAGGACGCCAATCACGCGTAGCAAAATCGCCTACACCCGTCTCGATTGGAATCTGCTGAGTACGGCGTCACCCGGTATAACTGCCTGGATGAACCCTAGTAACCGCTGTGTCATACGGGGGGGCCACGCGTTACGATGTCGCTATAGAAGATCCACCGCTGTGGTCACCTGCCTTATGTCGCAGGCCTTGGATGAGTCCAGTGTTCATATGCCAGTCAAGGTAAACTGAACTGTAGATCCTACCCTGTATTTACTAAAAAAGAAAGAAAAGAAAAAGTAGTGATATCCCCCCAATAAACACTTTGGGTTGAAAATGAAACGCCAAGAAATTAGTCATAACAGAAATATTGAAAAAATAGAACATACGTATATCCAGTATTCATATTATTGATCTTGATCGCAAAAAGTAATGATATCCCCCCAAAAAACACTTTTGTGTTGAAAAACACCACAAAAAAAGTCATAGTTTCCAAAAGTTTTAATAAAAAGTAGTGATTAAAAGCCAAGAAAGTTAAACGCCATGAAATTTTGGTAAGAAGTGATTAACTTCAATAATTGATTGTTCCTTCTTCTTTTTCTCAAGTTTGATCCTGGGCTTTAGAAATAAAGATACTCCTCAAACCAACATAACAGAAATATTGAAAAAATAGAACATACGTATATCCAGTATTCATATTATTGATCTTGATCGCAAAAAGTAATGATATCCCCCCCCCCAAAAAAAACACTTTTGTGTTGAAAAACACCACAAAAAAGTCATAGTTTCAAAAGTTTTCATAAAAAGTAGTGATTGAAAGCCAAGAAAGTTAAACGCCATGAAATTTTGGTAAGAATTGATTAACTTCAATAATTAATTGTTCCTTCTTCTTTTTCTCAAGTTTGATCCTGGGCTTTAGAAATAAAGATACTCCTCAAACCAGATTGTTATCTGTTGTTTTAGAGTCGCTACGGTAGATTCACTCCTATGGCCAAAACACTGCAAGAAGATCCCTCCTGTCAACTGTGTAACATATTGAAGAAATACTTGCTAAAGAGTACTACAGGGATAGAAGCCAACCTGAAAGAGCCGGACCTACCCCATCTATCTACCCTGAGACAGGTTAGTATATTAAATAAATAAATTAGTATATTAAATTTTTAGTATATTAAATATTTAGTATTTATATTTCGCTTATATTTAGTATTTAGGTTAGTATATAATTTTTTTTTTCTTCAAAATATCCCGTAGATAAATAAATAAATTATATTGGATTGAAAAAAAAAGCAATGAAGCAACGGCTAGACTTAGACTCGTGTGGTCTGTGTCGTAGTATGTACTTCATCAGATGGGCGAGAAGAGACAAAATACTTCCCATTTAGGTGCTGGGTCAACACGAGAACACCAGAAATATTTGCAGTCGAAATACGAGTGCAAATATTTTGTTGAATCTGGGGAAGGATTTTTTTCAGAGAGGTTTGACAGAGGGACGTATAACTGCCAAGGTCTTATCGTCCCGAAAGCGAAGAAAAAGAAGATAGGATAGGAGAAAGCCAGCCGTTCCGAGAACGAACCTTATCTGTTTAGGACAAAATTCGCCCCGGGCGGGAATCGACCCCGCGACTTAGCGCTTACAAAGCAGACGCGCTACGAACCAAGCTAACTGTGCCTGCTCATAGCTTAATGTCGGAGTATGGCCATAAGTATTTGAATTTGTATTACAGGGTGTCATTGTGTTGAGTAGACAATGGAAGAACATCCTGTATACACCGCTACTGTTAGAACACAACTTCAAAATCAAGAACCACCCTATGAAACCCATGAATGTAACATTTGCCATTCCCGACCCTGAAGAGGTGAGTCCCAACTGAGCTTGACTTAAGTGACTCTTTATTTATTTAATTTAACATTATAGGTAATTTGATACATTGATTAATTAATTCCTTTGATTTATCTTCACTGGAGATCGAAAAAATCGGATGCGATTGCATTTCCATTGCTTGTAGACAATGGAAGAACATCCTGTATACACCGCTACTGTTAGAACACAACTTCAAAATCAAGAACCACCCTATGAAACCCATGAATGTGACGTTCGCCATTCCCGACCCTGAAGAGGTGAGTCCCAACTGAGCTTGACTTAAGTGACTCTTTATTTATTTAATTTAACTTTATAGGTAATTTGATAAATTGATTAATTAATTCCTTTGATTTATCTTCACTGGAGATCGAAAAAATCGGGTCCGATTGCATTTCCATTGCTCGGGTTATCTTATCGTCCCGAAATCGAAGAAAATAAAACGACAGGATAGAAAGCCAGCCTTTCGGAGAACGAATCTTATCTGTAAAAAGTCCGTCTCGGGTGGGAATCGAACCCGCGGCCTAGCGCTTATAAGTAGTGCTTTATTTAGACTGTCAGCTTAGAACAAGTTGTTCCATTATACCAACAGTTTAATAGAGCACCTCTTTATTGATATGATTTTGGTATCTCGAGAACGGTAAGAGCTAGAGACTTGAAATTTGGTATGTAGCTATCAAATGTGACAAGGATGCG
>NW_007381038.1:0-3344 GCF_000475195.1 Diaphorina citri | reverse complement strand
TGCTTTATTTAGACTGTCAGCTTAGAACAAGTTGTTCCATTATACCAACAGTTTAATAGAGCACCTCTTTATTGATATGATTTTGGTGCTCTACCCTTCAAGCGAACCAGGCTGGCTTTCTTGTTTATGAACTGAAATTGTTATAAATCTCCCAGGTCGGAAAAGCTCTTACCTTGTGAATTTGAGTCTCTCCGCTGGATCCCCGGGGATGATAAACGTAAACTTCACCGATGTTATTGTAGGTAGTGTTAACTGGAGACTGCCGGGTCCGAGCTTAATATTTGGGAAAAGTGTAAGGGAGAGGAGAGAGGCAGAGAGAGAGATAGTAGCCACAAGTTATGTGCCATTTCTAACCAAGTCTTACATAGTGGCGACGCAACAGATATAATTTTGGCGCGCTACCCTACAACCGAACTAGGCTGGCTTTCTTGTTCATAAACTGAACTTGTTATACACGACTGCCGGGTCCGAGCTTAATATTTGGGAAAAGTGTAAGGGAGAGGAGAGAGGCAGAGAGAGAGATAGTAGCTACAAGTTATGTGCCTTTTCTAACCAAGACTTACATAGTGGCGACACAATACATCCCATTGAGGGTTAGGTCAACACGAGAACATCAGAAAGTACGAAAAGTATTTTACAAAGAGACTCATATCTAACATCTATATTCACTCTTCTTCTTATTCCTCTTCTTCTTCTTTCCCTTCTTCTTCTTTTTCTTCCTCCCCATATTCTTTTTCCTCTTTCTCCTCCTCCTCCCCCTCCCCCTCCTCCTCCTCTTCTTCTTCTTCCCCTTCCTCTTCTTCTTCCTCCCCATATTCTTTTTCCTCTAGTGGGGAGTTCTAAATGTTACTTTACTGAGATAGAATCAAATTGTAGGGCTGGAGGATTCAGTCCAAATGTTACTTTTTTGATACAAGCGTTGAATTTTTGTTTAACGTTCCCTTTGTTCGACTTATATCTCCTGGAAAAAAAAATTAAACCTCCAAACGAAGACTTTTTTTTCTTAACCACAAAAAAAAAATATCAAAATAGGCCGAACCGTTTCCTCGTAAAAAGAGGACAAAAACAGGTAATATGCAGACATACAGACGGGCGAAAATTTCATGTTTGGGTTCGAGAGTCAAATCTCAGAATCTTTTTGTAACTTCTTAAGCAAAAAAAAAAAAATCGAAATTAAACGATTTCTTGGCTTTTAATTTTCAACACAAAGTGTTTTTTGGGGGGATATCACTACTTTTTTCAATCAAGAACAAAGTAAGATTCCAGTACCGAATAATGATAATAATAAATAGTCCAGTACAGAAGCACAATAACTTCACTTCCTCCTTTAATCTTAGTTTGGTAAAGTAACACCATGGTACTCTCCCACCTTGTGGCTTGTGTAGTACAGTACCCGGGTGTGAGGTCACAGTGTTATGTTCATGTATGGGATGTTCACTCTCTTGGTACTAATCTTGAGTCATGTTCGTGCCACTAATAATCTTTCCGTCATTATGTCATGTTCACTTCCCGTGTCATACAGGTACATGGAATGTGATGTTCGTACTTACTTTTCATGTCATATTTTATGTCATGTCATGTTCATTATTCCCCGTGTCATACAGGTACATGGAATGTCATGTTCATACTTACTTACAACTTACACGTACCTTGTCATGTTCATATTTACCGTGTCATGTTGACTGTAAAGGTACTTTGTCAAGTGTCATACTCAATGTAATAATACATACTTGTATTCTTATTTAATAAAAGTTTCGAAAAAAAATGAAAAGAAAAAAAACATATTCAAGTCTGCATGTACTGTAGTTCTGTATTTCGGTGAGGAGTAAATCACATATTCTATTCAGAGGTTAAGTCCGGGTGTACAATTGGATTTTAACATTCATGTTTGTACCATTTCCATCCTAGATCTTATATACCTGATTTTAAAAGCAAACTTTACAAACATGAAGGTTAATATTTCAGTTCAGACCGTATTCACCGACATAAGGGTAGAATAGAATAGAATAGAATAGAATATACCTTGTTTATCCTGCCCGAATAGGACTGAAAAGTCCCTTTACCCCAGCAGTCTAAGCAAGGTCTCGTATATTTGATGGGTTAAAGAATAATACATACAACTAACAATTCAGTACCCCAGTGCAGGGAAGTAAGGGTACTCAGTAGATGTCATATCATTCCATTACGGCCATGGCCTTTACGTTCAATGCTTGCTATGTAAATGGCATGCTTTCATTTTCCTATTTGACATTATTAACGTTAATGACATCGTCTTCCTACCTGACAATATTGACATTTTGCATTTTGTGACACTCTTGCTGTTTATGTCATTTGATAATTGCTTGATGTTAACAACCCCATGTATTTCTGACTCCATGGGGAAGCGTCATGGCGTTCAATGTGTTAATACGGGTGTAGATACTCTTCTTAAATAATTACAAAAAAAAATCAATCGGTCAAAACAAACTCGGTCTAGCCGTTTTCTTGTGAAAGGAGGGCTCAAAAACAGCTCTCACAGATTGGCTGACAAAAACATTGCTAACAGATATCTTATATTATAAAAACAAGATCCATTCACAGTTCACAGTTCATAGTTCCACACTGATCGCTCTATCTCAAGAATCACAAGACCTAGAAAGCTGAAATTTGATAGGAATATTCCTTTTATGGTCTAGGTGTGCAATAAGAAAGGATTTTGCGAAATTCTAAACCGATCCTGAGATATGATCAATAAAATTTTTGATCGCTAAAATCTCCATAAGAAATACACAGAGTGCAGAGACTGCGGGAGAGAAATGTTCCGCTCTCGACCAACATTTTTGAGTTTCGTTTATGTTTTTAGTTTGATAACTATCGCTATAGAAGATCCACCGCTGTGGTCACCTGCCTTATGTCGCAGGCCTTGGATGAGTCCAGTGTTCATATGCCAGTCAAGGTAAACTGAACTGTAGGAACTACCCTGTATTTACTAAAAAAAGAAAGAAAAGAAAAAGACGTAATATCCCCCCTAAAAACACTTTGTGTGAAAAATGAAACGCCAAGAAATTAGTCATAACAGAAATATTGAAAAAATAGAACATACGTATATCCAGTATTCATATTATTGATCTTGATCGCAAAAAGTAATGATATCCCCCCAAAAAGCACTTTTGTGTTGAAAAAAAAAAAAGTCATAGTAAGTTTTAAGAAAAAGTAGTGATTGAAAGCCAAGAAAGTTAAACGCCAGGAAATTTTGGTAAGAAGTGATTAACTTCAATAATTGATTTTTCCTTCTTCTTTTTCTCAAGTTTGATCCTGGGCTTTAGAAATAAAGATACTCCTCAAACCAGATTGTTATCTGTTGT
>NW_007381037.1:25693-26001 GCF_000475195.1 Diaphorina citri | reverse complement strand
TAATGATGTTATTATGGTATTTTCTCACTCGGAAACGACCCGAACTTACTAAAACTTACCCAAAGATATTACTATGGTATTTTTCATTCGGAAATGGTCGGAACTCACCAAACCTTACCAAATGATGTTACTATGCCTTGCCTTTGTACTTTGTTGCGCTACGCTCATAAGTCATATTATGCTAAGTTTCTGCAAAAAGTTATGAGATCCCCCCCCCAAAAAATACCACTTCGTGGCATAAAAAAGACCCCGCCAAGTCGTTCCTCCCAAAATAAATCAAGTGCCACAAAAAATAAACAAAACTCCAT
>NW_007381037.1:18061-25278 GCF_000475195.1 Diaphorina citri | reverse complement strand
ATTTTTATTTGTCTATGTTATTTGATGTAAAAATGGTTCAAACCTACCTCGGTGGTGTAGTGTTCAAGGCGCTCGCCTGGTAAACAGGAGGGCGTGGGTTCAATCCCAGCCAAAAAAAAAAAAAAAAATATATATATAATTTGAGAATTTGACCACAATAATAGTAGTAGCCTACTGCTGGAGTAAAGGGACTTATCAGTCCTATGCGAGCAGTATAAATAAGCACTATTATTATATAGGCAGGTACCTACATAGGCAGGTACCTACGTACGTACATAGGTAGGTACTACCTACGTAGGTAGTGTTTACATAAAGTGGAACTTTGAGCAGGGATGTTTGGTATGTGGAGATCATATTATTCTTCTCGATCGAAATAAATGAGCCAGCCTACTTAGCTTAGTTGGTAGTGCGTCTGCCTTGTAAGCGCTAGGCCGTGGGTTCGATTCCCGCCCAGGGCGGATTTTATCCTGATGGGATAATGTTCGTTCTCGGAACGGCTGGCTTTCGTCCCGGGTTCGATTCCCGCCCGGGGCGGATTTTATCCTGATGGGATAATGTTCGTTCTCGGAACGGCTGGCTTTCTGCTATCCTGTCTTCCTTCTCTCTTCGATTTCGGGACGATAAGACCATAGCAGTTACAGTTCCCTCTGTCAAACCCCTTTAAAAAAATGTACATGTACGAAGAAGTAACTAGGTTGAATAAGTAAAAAAAAAAATCTTTTCGGATTATTTATTATTTTTGACGATCTTTACGAAAAAAATACATTTGGACAGTTATATTTTTCATGAGAATCATCAATTCTCTAGTCAAGAAATTTGTATCATCCAAATGATAAATGATTGATTCCGAATAAAATTAGAGTTAGAGAACCTTTTTAATTTTTAATAGGTACGTAGAAAAAGATATAACATTTTTTGAAAATAAGAAACAGCGAGAAGTTATACTATGAAAATAACGCGAAATTCGACTAAATTGTTGCATTTTGCTTACACAGAAACATGTACATGTATGTCTGTCTGTTACGGCGCTGTTACTCTGATGGACCTTTTGTTCTTTTTTCACAAAAAACGGCTTGACCGAGTTGAAGAGTTGAGAAGAGTACGCATCACCGTTAGTAGAGGTAGATCCCCTTTACCTGTAATGTGATTTTTGGTAATTTTGCAAAGGGATAATAGTAAGTGTTATTTGTTCATGCCCATAAAATCATATGTGTTTACCTGATCGGCCTCCGGCCGCTGGCAAAGCTAGCAAAGTTATCCTTATAAAGAACAAATACTGCTTTGTGTAATAGATCTGTTTTCAAGCATAAATGTGGCCTCCGGCCGCTGGCATGGCAAGGCCGGCTATGTAAGCTGAGTTGAAAAATAAACATAATGCGGCCTCCGGCCGCTGTTTTCCATAATATATTATGGGAAATAAATGAGGCCGCAGGCAAAGCCTACTACGCTGATTTCATTGGAATAAGTACCAACGTACCTATGTATGTACTATTATTTTAACAAAGAGTCTTATGGGAAAATTTTAAAACAAGATTTAAACATGGAAATAGTAAGGGCCGGTTTGAGTATTTTTTACAATCTGAAAAAAAAAATCGAAATTTTCGTCAAAAACTGCAAATTTTTGCCAATTCCGTTCGAAAAAGAAGAAGAATAGAAAAAAAATGGGCTCCTTTTTTTTATTACCTGATTTGAAAATCTCATTTTGGTGAAAAAATTTTGGAAACTCGAACCGATTTGAAAAAAAAAATAGATTTTTAGGTTGTAAAAAAAAAAAAATAATAATAATAATTTTCACGAAAAAATACTCGAAACGGAATTTTGAAATATTTTTTCAATCCACTTCATTTTTGACAATTCGCGGTTTTCGCGAAATCCGCGAATCCTATAATTCATTTAAAGGTACGTGTAAAAGTAAAGAACAACATGATTTGATATATCACACACGTACCTTTAAATAAATTATAGGATTCGTGAACACCGCTACAAACAATAATGAAGTGAATTGATGATTCTCATGAAAAATATAACTGTCCAAATGTATTTTTTTCGTAAAGATCGTCAAAAGACACCGAAGCGAATACAATAGTCCGTCCCTTATACCTTTTATTATTACTATTGTAATTTAATAAAGGAAGGACGGACTAAAAATCAAATCAATAATAATAGTAAACTGAGACAAGCTAAAAGTGACAGAAGTTACCAAGAAGATACAAGAACGAAGGTTACAATGCTATGGTCATGTGATGAGAAGGGATGAAGATTATATTGGAAAGAGAGTGAGCAGAATCAAAGTAGAAGGACGCAGAGCAAGAGGCAAACCGAAGAAGAAATGGGAGAATTGCGTGAACAAAGATCTGAGTGAGAATGGATTATCAGTAGATGATGTTCATAACCGAGGCAACTGGAAATTGTTGTCTAAAAATGCCAACCCCACTTGAGTGGGAAAAGTTAAAGAAGAATAATAATAATAGGAAATTGATTATTGAACAAATCAGGTAGGTACATAGGTAGGTACTGATTTTCTTAACCACGATCGAATAAACTACGGGCTAAAAAATTCCCGGAGGGACTTCCTTTATTACTATCGTAATAATACAGGAAGGACGGACTAAAAAGCTAAAGTACTGTATTTTTATTTTAAAGGTCTTTTTATGGTGTATTAAAAAATTGGGTGTGAACATCACACGACTTTCCTTATCCCATTGAATTCTCCTTACGTCATTACATAACATTGCAAAGGAAGGTTAGGGTGCCCGCAGAACGAGGAATTCAAGATGAAGCCGTAAGATGAAAAAAACAAGCTGGGTCCATCCCTCCGGGAATTTTTTAGCCCGTAGTTTGCTCGATCGTGGTTAAAAAAATTACTACCCAGGTACCTACCTATTTTGTTTAATATTCAGTTTATTATTATTACTCGCATTGTGTGCTCGGGAGGTTGCGTATAAGGTCGCGCTGCACGCTCCCGGGGCTTCTCGGGTTTAAGCATAGGGTCGCGCTTCGCGTTCCCTTGTTCACGGTCGCGTTGCGCGCTCCAGGGGCTTCGCGGGTTTGAGCAAAGGGTCGCGCTTCGCGCTCCCTTGTTTACGGTCGCGCTGCGCACTCCCAGGGTTTCGCGGCGTTGAGCATAGGGTTGCGCTTCGCGCTCCCTAAGTTTCGTTATAAAGAGCAAAATATTTTGTTTTTGAGGCAGTTCATCGAGAAGAATTGATGCTCATTGGTTGATTCAAGGTCACCTAAACTCAAGGTGCACGGTCAATGGTCAGCTTGGAAAAATTTCTGGATTATTCAACCTCGTTTTGCGTGCGCTTCTTTCTGGATTTTCACCTGAATTATCAAAATCATAAAATTTATTTTTATTTAACATAAAAACGTGCTGCTCACAATATCGAGTATGTTTTTTTTCTTTTCAGGGCATCATTATTTGATTTTCCTTAAAATAACAACAGTTCAATTAAAAACAGCCCGCACCATCTTCGCACCTGAATTGTTTTCACCTGAATTGTTTCCGGATGTTCCGCCTGAATATGCTTCATCTTGAATTCCTCGTTCTGCGGGCACCCTTAAAATCTGACAGAGCCAGTAAGAAGATTTTGACTGTATTGTAACTGAAGCTGGTATAGGCACACCGTTTTATATTACTAGTTTGAGATATTAATCGCGGTCATTTCATTATTTTCTTCGAGTGAATTTGAAAACGAATCTGGTAGGTACACAATAAGTTAGTATTTTCTCCCAGTGTATTTCTTATAATTTGTATCAATTCTTAGAAATATTTTGCATTGTGTATTATTTATTGTCTAATCTGTACTACCTCTTTTTCCAATGATTATGTACATATAAAATTAATATCGTGATTTTTCTTTATGCACAATTCCTCTGCTCTCGTTTCACATTGGATTGAAAATTTGAACGTAAGTATGATTTGGACTAAAAACAAGCTGGGGCCATTTCCTTCGTTTTAGTCTCAATATTTTTTTTAATTTTTATAGTTTTTTCTGAGATAATAAAAAAAATCATGAGAATCACCAATTGAAAAAATAATATCACCACAAGATTTAGAAGTAAAATAGAAAGTAAAAATAGCATGATTTGATATGTCACACACGTACCTTTGGAAAACATGTAGGGTTCGCGGATTTCGCGAACACCGCGCAAATCGCAAACAGCGAAATATTGGACCAAACCGAAAAAATAATGAGACCATAAGATTTGGGAGCAAAAAACACTCAGATTTGACAGGTCACACTTGGACTTTATAAGCACTTTTGTGATTCGCGAATCGCAAAAATTCGAGTAAGTAGTCGATTATACTTCAAATTTAACGTAGAAAACGAATATGCAATAAAAAGTAGGGGTTCTAATTTTAAAATCCAAAGTTGGTACCCGATTCGCGGACTTCGCGAAATTCTTCGCGAATCGCGATATTGCCAAAATGTCCGCTTCAAAAATCAAAAAGGTACGGGTTTTTTTGTTTTTCGAAATTTCGAACAGGCTCCGAGAAAATCAATTAAAGCATAAATTCTGGACACCCTGTATGTACCTACATACTTTCATGTAATGATTTAAAATCAAGACTAGAGCCCGTTTTTCCTTTATTACTTTTAATGTTTCCTAATGTCTAAATTAAGTAGGTACATAGGTATTCTTTAACCACGATCGAATAAACTACGGGCTAAATAATTCCCGGAGGGACGGACCCTGCTTGTTGATTTTACTTTCATGTAATGATTTAAAATCAAGACTAGAGCCCGTTCTCCCTTCATTCCTTAAAGTCACCCATCCATTTATTGGCCTTGTTCGGCGTAGCTTAGCATAGGTGACGCTGAAACCGGTTTAAATTATCGACTGAAGTGTTATCTAAAACTTTCTCGCTTTGAGTTCATAGGTCGTCGCGACAAATTTCAAGATCAGAGTTTATTTTGTGCGACTGAAGTGTTATCTAAAACTTTCTCGCTTTGAGTTCATAGGTCGTCGCGACAAATTTCAAGATCAGAGCTTATTTGTGTGAGAAAATGTGAAAAAATCCCCCCAAAACCAGGCATGGCCGTAGGTGACCGTAGCGTAACTTACCGTATCGTACCGCACCTGACTATACTTGACTGTACCTAATCGTATCTGACTGTTCCCTACCGTATCGTACCGTAGCTCACCGTACCGTATCGTACTTGACCGTACCGTATCGTACCATATAGTACAGGACCTGACCGTAACGTACCGTACCTGACCGTACCATATCGTACCGTACTTAACTGTACCTGACCGTACTTGACTGACCCTAACCGTACCGTGCCATATCGTACCATACCTTACCTGACCGTAATGTACCGTACTGTACCATTTTACCTGACCATACTATTTTGGCACCATATTATACTTTTATTCGTTTTCGTCCCTAATTTGGGCACCACTGCGAGTTTTGAAAAATCCGTTCTTAGGATACCTTTACTTACTAAAAGGCAAGACAACTATCTTACTTACAAACTTCATGTAAATTGACCCACCCGTTTTGGCCATGGGTCGATTTTTAGTAGTTTTTTGGTCATAGTTTTGAAACTACTGCGAGTTTCGGAAAATCCGTTCTTAGTGGGCCTATTCAAATCAAAAGGAAGCTATTCTCGAAGTTTCATCAAAATCGGTCCAGCCGTTTCGGCTGTGCGTTGATTACGAATAAATGTATGAATAAATGAGTCAGGGTTTACTCTTTTATAAATATAGATTTATTATTATTATTATTATTATTATTATTATTATTATTATTATTATTATTATTATTATTATTATTATTATTATTATTATTATTATTATTATTATTATTATTATTATTATTATTATTATTATTATTATTATTATTATTATTATTATTATTATTATTATTATTATTATTATTATTATTATTATTATTATTATTATTATTATTATTATTATTATTATTATTATTATTATTATTATTATTATTATTATTATTATTATTATTATTATTATTATTATTATTATTATTATTATTATTATTATTATTATTATTATTTTGAGTTACAAAATCTAATAGAAAGTTGTGTGATGTTCATACCAGATTATTAATTCCAGGAACATGATGTGTCAATTCTATCATCTCCTAGTATCCAGCTGGTGTATTCAGTTATTATCTTGTATTATTATACATCGTATGAACACAGGACAACCAGACTTAACTATTTGTTCTAATCCACATTACGACAAGGTAATCCACATTACTATTTGAATAACTAGTGGTTCACCCGTCCTTTGTACGGAATCAGCGCGGCATAACTTTGAACCACCGCCATTTTGAATCAGAATTGAATGTGACAAAATTTAAGTAGCCTATGTCACCCAATGTTATATGTTTTCTATCGTACATGACATAGGAGTTGGACCATATGAGCCGTGGTATTATGATTATGAGTTATCCAGTTACCTATAATAATAGCAAGATACTCACGCCAGGCATGTGTCTGCTAGCAAAGGTCTTGAACATAATGGTAATTTGATAAAAAGATCAGTTGCGCTTACTTAGGTGATGTTTCATAGTCCTAGAGCAGGAAAAATGAGGACCAACGGAATTTTTCTTTTTTTCCTACGACTTCTAGATCCCGAGATAAATCGATAAAAAAAAAAAAAAAAATCTGGTGTGAACATCACACGACTTTCTATTAAATTTGCGGAATACGTATTTTGAAAAAAAAATAAAAGAATGTAAAAAAAATGAAAATTTTTCTAAGTCCCGAGCCTGAGCCGCCTACGGCGGCCAATTTTCGACCAAAAATTTCCTATCTTTAAATACTCCCCGTGTAATGTTTCTAGTCCCGAGCCTGAGCCGCCTACGGCGGCCAATTTTTCGACCAAAAATTTCCTGATCTTTAATACTCCCCGTGTAATGAGGAACATATAAAGTATGGAAAAAATTGATTTTTTTTTTTTTTTTGAAAATTTTTCCAAGTCCGAGTTTGAAGCAACTTGACTTTGGTTGATATCTCGGATGAGGTGACACTGTCCGATTTTTGACAAATTGTTACAGTCGCGTCCTTGTTACCATACCGGGATATGCATACCAAATTTCATCGCTCTAGGACAAACCGTTCTTGAGATATTTTGTATACACCTTTTCAAAATTTCCATTTAAACCTGTAGTACACACATACGTACGCTACATACGTATGTACCAGACCATGGCGCTAAATCATTTTTTGACATCAGGGGAT
>NW_007381037.1:15278-17134 GCF_000475195.1 Diaphorina citri | reverse complement strand
TTATTTCTAGTTTAGCCCCCCTTTATTTTTTTTAAAAAAAAAAAAAAAAAAAAAAAATTTTTTTTAAAAAAAAAAAAAAAAAAAAAAAAATTCCCGATTTTGAAAATTTGGACCGATTGCAATACTTTCATTACTAGTATAGCTCCGCTATACTGTAGTAATAGAAAGTAATACCGGTATATCGTGAACTTTGACATCACGGCATACCTACGCTCCCGTAGATGATGACGGCACATCAAATGTCCCGAGCAAAGCTCCCTTGCGGGCAAAAAAATTAATGTGTTTGTGCGCATTTAACTCGACCGTTTTGCATTTGGTTTAGATGTTTGTTTGTATGTTCCGCTAAAACTCCCGATTGCCTGGTCTGATTTTGATGAAATTTGTTACACATCTTCCTTGAATCAAGGCACGTCGATCCTTGAAATTTGGTGTCCCAGGTCCAATTTCGGTGACAAAATTTCTGATTGAGTAAATTCTTTATATTTTTTGAGGGATTGTAAAATAATAAAATCTGTTCTCTGTCCTCTTTATTACGTAAGACGTACCTGCGTACCTATAGGTACATACCTTCTTTCCTACGTGTTTCCATACAACATGTGAATAATTGCATTCATAAATATACCTACCTACATTGGTCTTAGCTTGGCAAAAGAGTTTGAGTGAGGTCTACAGTTCACAGAACTACTAGTATTAAAGCAGAAAAAAAAACAAACAACATGGCAAAATGGATACCTTAAGGAAAAAGGAACCCATCATTTAGAAACGACTGTGCATTCGGCCCTTAAACTCTGGTAGGAATGTGCTAGTGCTACCCACACAGCTAGGGAGGGCGCTTCATACATACTCATCCATTGTATTCTCTACTATTTACTATACATTATGTTTGTTTGTAGACAGCATACAGTTTAAAGCCCCATGTTCAAATCAAGGCTATTCTGTACAGATCACCCGGTAGAAGTCAAATAGAAAGTACAGGAAGAGCTAAAGTGACGGCAGACACCACAGATGTGTACAAAAAAATCATTATCATCATCAAGTTCATGAACCGAGGCAAAGTGAGTTTCTAACTTTTTTTTTTTTTTTTTTTTTTTTTTTTTTTTTTTAAAAAAATTTAAAAAAAAAAAAAAAAAGTATTTTTTTGTATTTTCTTTTCAAAGAGAAATCTCCAACAAAATTTGAATGGATTTTGAAAGTTTGCCTGAACATTGGGACATCCTGTACTATCTGTAAATATAAATATAGATGTAGATAGTTCTGGTGCTACACAGTATAATTTAACGTATAACGTATTCACATGAGTAAACACAGAAATGTTATCAGCAGCATAGTTTATACAGGGTGGCCGGTGAACATGTCATTCGAATGGCCGGGACTACAAACTCTGTTTAAAATTCGTAAAAAAATTTCGTTTCCTTGTTGGTCTGTTTGTACCGCGCATTTCTCTCGAATTATTTCTCCTATTTTGATTCAATTTGCCAAAAATAATCAACACAAAAATCTGCATTGTTTACATTAAGTTCATTCCCTGAATTTTGAGAAAAACTTGCATTTCCTGGCTCTGTATTTGCCTTTTTTCCGACTGAAAAATCCAGTTCCCTGAACCACTCAGTATCTGGGGTGGTAGCTATAGTTATCTTGGGACATTCGCCTGGTTCACCCCGTAAATTCTCCATGCAGTATTATTATGCGAACTTCGACGAAAACTTTGGGTGAACTGTGTTTTTCTCGCAAAGAAAAACAAACTCACAAATTTTCCCCACCTATAACTCTCTCTCCTATTGAAGACATCCGATTTTTACAGGGTTCGCGAAACAACCGCGCCAAAATTCCAGGGGGGGGGGGGGGGGGGCACCAAA
>NW_007381037.1:5807-15149 GCF_000475195.1 Diaphorina citri | reverse complement strand
AGTGAGTCAGTCGTAAAATAAGCGATTTTCAAACCGTTTTTTCTACCCCTTCCGGTAAGGCTAGAACTTCGGAATTTCGCAGGTATAATAAGGAAGTATAGGTTAACATATGGTCCAAATTTCGTGAGATTACATTGAAAATTGACGGACTTATGATAGGGGTAAAAATGCGTCGAAATGTTTCGTGTAATATACACACTGGCGTGCTCAGGCCGGAACTTGGCCTGGCGCACTGCCGTGCGCCTAGATCTAACTGTGTTTACACCTACCTGCCGTGAGCCAAACCGTCCCCACACGAACCAGTCCACTCCAGGCCAAACCAGTCCGACCCAAATAGGCCAAACCAGTCCCGCCCAGGACAGACCAGTCCCGCCCAGGACAGACCAGTCCGATCAGAGAACGACCAGGCCCCCAACATGTAGTTATAAAATAATAGAAAATTTAAAAAGTTGGAATACCTACATCCCTATCGAAAAAAAACTATGTGTCAAGCATTTTTATAACTTGGTCTATTTTGAAATTACTTTCAAAAACATCAAAGCCCACATCAGCGGCTCTGTTACCCAGGTATTGAATTCTGTTCAGAGGAGAGAACTCACCAAGATTAGTTCTGTGATTTTTTAAATTGAAAGTTTCAACAGATCTTGTGTTTTTAGTATTAACTAGTGGTTGACCCGTCCTTTGTACGGGACCACCACACACACACAAACACACCCCCCCACACACACACCACACCCATCACACACATCCCATCACACCACACCCATCACACACACACACACCACCCATCCCACCACACCCATCACACACCCACCACACACATCCATCACACCACCAACCACACACACACCACCACACACACACCCATCACACACACACACACCACACACATCCGCTACACACATACACACACACGGTCGCGCTGCGCGCTCCCTGATATGTCCCACAGAGCAGCATAATAGGCATAACTTTGAACCGCCGCCATTTTGAATCAGGATGAAATGTGATAATTTTAAGTAGCCTATGTCACCCTGAGTACTCTTCCTAACAACCAAAAAAAATTCATCAAAATTGATCGAGCCATTTTCTCGTGAAAAGAGGACAAAAACGGGTCTATCAACAAAATACGCCATTTTCTTCACGTTTTTGAACCGCTGCCATTTTGAATCAGGATGGATTGTGAAAATTTCAAGTAGCCTATGTCACCCGGAGTACTTTTCTTACCAACCACAAAAAATTTCATCAAAATCGGTCGAGCCGTTTTCTCGTGAAAAGAGGACAACCAAAGGTCTATTTAGCGTAACAGACAGACATACATACAGACAGACAGAAATTTTTCTAATGTGATTTTTGGAATCGTGGATGCATAAAGGAGTAAGAATAACTAAAAATTTCACGATTCTAAGCAATGTACAGACAAATCTACAATTTTATTTATATAGATTTTGAAGTTAATTTGACTTAGAAGTTCAGGCGAATAGATTTGGTTTTAAATGAGTTTAACCAGGAAGGTAAGATCGTGAACATCCCTTCTCTGTTTAAGGCTCATAATGTTCTGATCTCGCAATATTCAGCGACATATTACGTATGCATTTTGTAGGCACATAATTAAAGTAAGAAATCAAGAGATCTCAAGCAAGAAGGAAGACTTAATTAAGCAGAGTGAGATGGCAAAGCGCTGTTTCTCATCAGGAAAAGTTACCTTTTGGAGTTGATTAGTAGCGTTTAGAGCTTTTTGATTTCACAAAACTTGAGCTTTGTGTCAACAGAGAAAACAGGAAAAAAGTTGAGCGTTTATTTGTTTTCCATTTTCTCTTTATTTCAATCCAGTGGCGACGTGATCGCGTGGTAAGCGGGAGGGTGTGGGTTCGAATAACAACTGAGACAGTGTGTAATATGTATTTTATTTTTTTTTTTCTTTACTTTCCTTAACCAAAAATATTATTAAAAATTTGAGCACATTAGACATAAAAGGTCTCTGAGGGTTAGTTAGGAGTGAAAAAAAGCCGCAGTAGTTAACTTCCACTTTTAACACTTATTTTCTTTTCTGCCTACTTTTATAGGAATAAGATTTTTGCGGATGAAATTGAGGGATGAAGGCCCTTGGTGGAGAAAAAAATAAGAATACATATTGGGTAGTACTTACCAAAGGTAAATGGTAACTGCAAAAGTCCAAAGAACCCTTTTTTATGATCTCACGTCTAATCGTCATTTCTTTCCATTATCATGGCTCCAATTCAGCTCTCTCTCTCCCCTCTTCCTCCCGTCTCTCTCCCCTTCCTCCTACCTTTTTTTTCTTCTCCCTCCTCTTTCTTCCCTATCTTCCTCCCTCTCTTGTATAATCAAAACATCAAAGGTAATTTTTTCCTTCGCCATGTATCCTATCTCTATCTTTTTTTCCCCAGATTTTTTTTTTTCTCCCATTCATTTTCTTTATTTAAATTCATTTTGTTGTTTTTTTCTCTTCTCTCTTTGTACATTCTTCATTATTTACATTTTTATTTCTATTTGCATTGTACTCTCGTCTCTTCTGTGCTCCGCCTTCTTTTTGTATGCTCAGTAAGAGCATCACTAGGTAGTTAGTATCTAAATTGAGAAGGTGCCTTTGATTACTACCTAAAAATACGCATATGTTTTTAGTCCGTCCTTCCTTTATTATTACAATAGTTCGACCTATATATCAAATTAAAGGTCTTTTTATCAGGAACACGAAAATGGTGGTGCAAATTTTGTCCAGAGAACCATAAAGCCAAAAAACCGAAAAAACTGGTTTTTGGGGGATTTTTTTCACATTTTCTCACACAAATTAGCTCTGATCTCGAAATTTGTCGCGACGACCTATGAACTCAAAGCGAGAAAGTTTTAGATAACACTTCAGTCGATCGTTTAAGACCGGTTTTAGCGTCACCTATGTTAAGCTACACCGAGCAAGGCCAATAAATGGATGGGTGACTTAAACATTATATGTATTGGTATTTCAAAAATCAAATCAAGAATAATAATGAACTGAATATTAAACAAATTAGGTAGGTACATAGGTATTCTTTAACCACGATCGAATAAACTACGGGCTAAAAAATTCTCGGAGGGACGGGCCCAGCTTGTTTATTTTATTTTTCGGAGTTTGGATGTGTACCCGAGGGTTGTTTTGCGGAATTCGGATGTGATATTTTACTACCTGAATCATTTTGCAGAATTAGTATACACCGACTCATACAGGTTATAATTAAACTTGTTTATTATTCTAGACGTCAACTGACGAAGAATACATAGTGGTGGATCACGTGACCGATCAGAGAACGAAAACATCTTACCGTCTTCTTGATCCCCTGGTAAGTAAGTAACACCGCGAAGCCCCCGGGAGCGCGCAGCGCGACCGTAAACAAGGGAGCGCGAAGCGAACGAAGAATACATAGTGGTGGATCACGTGACCGATCAGAGAACGAAAACATCTTACCGTCTTCTTGATCCCCTGGTAAGTAAGTAACATTATTGTAACTGTGCCATTTGCACAACAACAATTACCTCGACCTTAAAACTAGTAGTTCTGTAGACTGTAGACCTCACTCAGACTCTTTTGTCCAAGCTAAGACGACTGTACGTATGAATGTATGGAATTAGAAAAGAATTTTTGGCAATATTGAAATTCGCGAACAAGTTCGCGAAAACCGCGAACTTTTTACCAACTTTGGAATTTCAAATGAGAACCCCAATTTTTTATTGCATATTATTATTCTACTTAAAATTTCATGTACCTACAATCGACTATTACTTTGGAATTTCAAATGAGAACCCCAATTTTTTATTGCATATTATTATTCTACTTAAAATTTCATGTACCTACAATCGACTATTAATTTTTTTGCGATTCGCGGTTTCGCGATTTTTGCGAAAATTCAACTAACTGAAATGTACCTGTGTGACATATCATTTAACAATGTTTTTCCTTCATAAATCATGTGGTAACATCAGATTTTGAATTGAGACCATTTTTCGCGAATTCGCGAAATTTGCAAAGTTCGCAAATCTACAAATTGGTTGAAATGAACTGTGTGACAAATTATTTCAAAATGTTTTTAATTCATAAATCATGTGGTAACATCAGATTTATGAATGAGACAATTTTTCACGAATTCGCGAAATTTGCAAGGTTCGCGCATCGAAAAAGTTATTGAAATTTCGTGAATTCGCGAAAAATAGAATCAATCCGATATCTGATGTTACCTCATGATTTATGAAGGAGAAACATTGTGAAATGATATGATATGTCACACAGGTACATTTCAGTTAGTTGGATATTCGCGATATTTGCGAAACCGCGAATCGCAAAAAAATTAATGAATAGTCGATTGTACATGAAATTTTACGTAGAACAATAATATGCAATAAAGAATTGGGGTTCTCATTTGAAATTCCAAAGTTGGTACCAACTTCGCAGTTTTCGCGAACTTGTTCGCGAATTTCAATATTGCCAAAAAGCGTTTTTAGGACCAGGAACACCTTT
The DNA here is from genome assembly GCF_000475195.1 of Diaphorina citri. Taxonomy (NCBI): domain Eukaryota; kingdom Metazoa; phylum Arthropoda; class Insecta; order Hemiptera; family Psyllidae; genus Diaphorina; species Diaphorina citri. The sequence continues at coordinate 10,645 of NW_007381037.1, read as the reverse complement.
ATTTCACTATTACATTACGAAAATAAAAAAAAAGTGCTCTGACGCTCCACCCTAATATACAGCCCCTTGTGTAACTGACTGACTCACTCATACTAATTCTAACCCACTTCTAGATGTGCTAGGAAGATACGGTTTTCATCATTGGATTCCTTATTTTTTGTACATACTGGGAAAAATCGGAAACTCCCGAAATTCCAAACCGTTCCCGAGATATTGACGTTTTTTAGTTCCCCCATAAGAAATACACAGGGAACAAGGTTTGAGGCCAGCAAAACTTTTCCTGCGTTTAATATTTTCTCTCGCTTTTAGTTTTCATTTCTCGATATAAGGTCTCAGGGGCGAAGCTAAGGGAGCGCGAAGCGCGACCTCATGCTCACCCCGTGAAGCCCCCGGGAGCGCGCAGCGCGACCGTAAACAAGGGAGCGCGAAGCGCGACCCCATGCACAACCCAGCGAAGCCCCCGGGAGCGCAAAGCGCGACCCTATGCACAACCCCGTGAAGCCCCTGGAGCGCGCAGCGCGACCGTAAACAAGGGAGGGCGAAGCGCGACCCCATGCACAACCCCGGGAAGCTCCGGGAGCGCGCAGCGCGACCGTATACGCAACCCCGCGTAGCGAACCCCATGCACAACCCCGCGAAGCCCCCGGGAGCGCGCAGCGCGACCGTATACGCAACCCCATGTAGCGAACACGCGAAGCCCCCGGGGGGTGGAGGGGGGCGAAGCCCCGCTCCCGAGCACGAAGTGCGAGTCCTAAATATAAACAGCCCCTTGTGTAACTGACTCACTGGAAGCCCCGCTCCCGAGCACGAAGTGCGAGTCCTAAATATAAACAGCCCCTTGTGTAACTGACTCACTGACTGACTGACTGACTGACTCACTCACTCATACTAATTCTAACCCTCTTCTAGATGTGCTAGGAAGATGCGGTTTTCACCATTGGATTTCTTATTTTTTGTACATACTGGGAAAAATTCCAAACAGTTCCCAAGATATTGACGTTTTTTAGTCCCCCCATAAGAAATACACGGGGAACAGAGTTTGAGGCCAGCAAAACTTTTCCTACGCTTAATATTTTTTTGTAGGTACTGGGAAAAATCGAAAACTCCCGAAATTCCAAACCGTTCCCGAGATATTGACGTTTTTTAGTCCCCCCATAAGAAATACACGGGGAACACGCTTTGAGGCCAGCAAAACTTTTCCTACGTTTAATATTTTGCTCTCGCTTTTAGTTTTCAGTTTTCATTTCTTCGAGACAAGACTCAGGGGCGATATTAGTTTTCAGGGGCGAAGCCAAGGGAGCGCGAAGCGCGACCTCATGCACACCTCGCGAAGCCCCCGGGAGCGCGAAGCGCGACCACATGCCCAACCCCGCGAAGCGCCCGGGAGCGGCAGCGCGACCGTAAACGAGGGAGCGCGAAGCGCGACCCCATGCACAACCCCGCGAAGCCCCCGGGAGCGCGCAGCGCGACCGTATACGGAACCCCGCGTAGCGAACACGCGAAGCCCCCGGGGGGAGCCCCCCTCCCGAGCACGAAGTGCGAGTCCTAAATATATACAGCCCCTTGTGTAACTGACTGACTGACTCACTCACTCACTCATACTAATTCTAACCCACTTCTAGATGTGCTAGGAAGATGCGGTTTTCACCATTGGATTCCTTATTTTTTGTACATACTGGGAAAAATCGAAAACCCCCGAAATTCCAAACCGTTCCCGAGATATTGACGTTTTTTAGTCCCCCCATAAGAAATACACAGGGAAACAAGGTTTGAGGCCAGCAAAACTTTTCGTACGTTTAATTTTGTCTCTGCTTTTAGTTTTCAGTTTCATTTCTTCGAACAAGACCAGGACGATATAGTTTTCAGGGCGAAGCCAAGGGGAGCGGCGAAGCGCGACACATGCACAACCCTTGCAAAGCCCCGGGAGGCGCAGGCGACCGTAAACAAGGGAGGCGGCGAAGCGGACCCCAAGCACAACCCGCGAAGCCCCGGGACGCGAAGCGGACCCCATGCACAACCCCGCGAAGCCGCCTCGGGAGCGCGCAGCGCGGACCGTAAACCAGGGAGCGGAAGCGCGACCCCATTGCCACAACCTGCGAAGCCCTCCCGGGAGTCCGAGCGCGGGACCTGTATACCTGGCAACTCCGCGTAGCGGAAACCACGCGACAAGCCCCCGTGGGGGTGGGAGGGGCGAAAGCCCCCCCCTCCCGAGCACGAAGTGCGAGTCCGTAAATATATACAGCCCTTGTGTAAACTGACTCGACTCACTGGACTCACTCACTCCATACTAATTCTAACCCACTCTAGATGGCTAAGGAAGATGCGGTTTTCCACCATTTGGATTCCTTATTTTTTGTAAGTACTGGAAAAATCGGAAAATCCCGAAAATTCAAACCGTTCCCGAGATATTGACGTTTTTTAGTCCCCCCGATAAGAAATACCTAACACGCTTTTGAGGGCCAGCAAAACTTTCCTACGTTTAATATTTTGCTCTGCTTTTATTCTCTCGCTTTTAGTTTTCATTTCTTCGGACACATTCAGGGACGATATTAGTTTCAGGGGTCGAAGCCAAGGGAGCTCGAAGCGGACTCATGCTTACTCCACGAATACCCGGGAGCGGGAATGCATTAACTGCAGAATCCTTGAAATCTGGACGCGAAGCGACATTTATAAACCTGCGAAAGGCACGGTAGCGCGCAGCGCGACAGGAGGCACTGTAAACAATCAGGGCGATAGCCGCGAACCTGCACAAACCTTCGAAGTCCTCAGGAGCGCGTAGCGCGACCGCGTTAACAAGGGTAGCTGCGAAGCGCGACCTACGTATTGCACAACCGCCGCGAAGCCCTCGGGAGCGCGGCAGCGCGACCGTATAAGCAATCGCCCGCGAAGCGAACACGCGAACTCTCCTTGGGGTGATGGGCGAAGTTCTCCTTTCTCCGATGCACGAAGTGCGAGTATACCTGAATACTAGCAACTGGGTATCCCCCAAGTGCATGGCCAACTTCTGCGTAAGCAGCGAACTTGATACGTTACATTAATTTGACAGCATAGCTATGTGAATGCAGAAGACATTTGAAATGACCAAAAATTGAACCGTCGTAGGGTCAGCTCGGGATTGTGACACAAATAACTTGTTTTCAGTACATATATTGCAAATGAATAGTAGTCTTGTGATGTTCACACCAGATTTTTTTTTTTCTTTTTTTTTTATATACCAGTACTCTCGGTCCGCATCATAGTTTTCCTGTGTAACTATCAATAGATAAGTGAGTATAGATACAAGGGAAAAAAGAAATTGTAAAAGAAGAGAAAATACAGCAAGCTAGTCGATGTAACAAAACGAAATTCGGAGAGCTGAAGTATAAGATATAGAGATAGAATAGAGATATAGAGTGTTATAGAGAGAGAGAATGAGAGCTGAGAGAGAGTGACTGTAGAGAGCGAGACCTTAGAGAACTTCTCCTGTGGATATTGGTAGCAAAATAGGTGTAGTAAGTTCCTGTACATTAAACGCTTGTTATTATTTTTAGTATATGTTATTTAAAGAAAAGTATAGTGCTCGATTTAGACTTCAGCTTTCGAATCTCTTTATTAGTAGTAACCTTACATAGGCTATTTCATATTCACCTAAACCTAATTGAAATCAGGATTATACCATTTAAGAATATGGAGAATGTGCGAGTTCACAAGGTACATTAGGTACTCTACTTTAGATCCATGTAGGTTAGCGTATGACTGGTTAATAAGTACATGCTTGAGGCATAATAATTGGAAGTGCCTACGCTTCGCTAATCCCCTTTGAGGCACGAGAAATTGAAATAGGTAGGTACTTACCTAAATAAATTTTGTACCTTTAGCTTACACTATCTATCAAGGTACGATACACTTTGTATTGCTTTAGTTGCTAAAGATAAGTCCCTTATATGTTCGGTTAGGGCTTAAGGCATCGTAATATGGACAGAGAGACCGTTCAAATCCAGAGGGACCATAAAATAACAACGGAGGAAGGCCATTATAGATCTCCTCAACTTCTTTCCTTGGTTTCATGCTTCTTATCCGTCTCCCTTTCTAGCACGCTCAAAAAAATTCAAGACGGACTTGATAGTCTCATTTGTTTTCCTTTCTCACTCAAGCGCTACTAAGCACTTTTTTTCCCCTCGGTGGACTAAAGGTCATCAACTACTTGAGTAGATATTATACATCTAATGCCATTGTTAAGGATAAAATGAAACAGTAGAAATCAACATATGCTCAAACATATGTGCAGGAAAGTGTCCGCTACTTACTGCTCAGAGTACCATTAAACAACAACAAGTAGCCTATTTATTATTTAGATTTAATGGGAAAAGTGATTACAACCATAGAACCAAAGCTGTAGAGTTTGAAAAGAACAGATCGTTTTTAGCATTACGTTTTATAATGCTGGACTACTGACCCGGCATGTTGAATGAGAGGGGGGCTCTTGAGATATGTTTTTGTGAAAATTGAAAGGAGCAGCGGTATTAATAATTACTTCGTTGAATTCATTAGTTTTCAAACTTATCCTATAATTAACTAGCTTGAATTCCGCTCGCTTCGCTCGGAATCCCCGCTAGTTCATTCCCGAGGCCATGGCCAAACTTGTGGAAAAGGCATGGCCGAACTTGTAAGTTATCAAACTTAAAAACGTTAAACCAAACTTCAAATATAGGCCCCGAGAGAGGAAAAGTTTTTTCTCCCGCAGTCTCTGCACTCTGGTGTATTTATGGTGATTTTAAGCGTCACACACACCAACACCATATCTCAGGATCTGGTTTTAGATTGTCCGCAAAATCCTTTCTTATTGCACACCTAGACCA
>NW_007381037.1:0-4753 GCF_000475195.1 Diaphorina citri | reverse complement strand
GTAACTTTGTTTTCTACAGGGGTCCACACGCTATGCCAGACAATTCCACAGGTTATGAGGTGTATGACAGGAAAGCACAAGGTATATTGTGGATGTGGATAGAATGTCAACTTTCTCCATCAGTAACATCCGTATCTATGAGAAAGAGTTACTAAGAGGTTGACAAGAAGGTTGTGGTATTTTGATCCTATCGTGATCACATGTTGGGGGAAACATCCCTTCCATTGGTTGACTTTTATCTGGTTCGTTACTGGATGGAAAAGAAGAAAACCATCTTGTTATGCAGCTGTGTTGAATAATTTACAAAATAATAATAATAATAATAATAATAATAATAATATAATACATAATAAAATATAATAATAATACAATACCATACAACTACCAATACAATACAAATACCGATACCTACATACAATACAATACCAATACAATACCAACTACCATACCAGTACCAATACCATACCAATACATACCATACCAATACCATACCAATACTATACTAATAATAATAATAATAATAATAATAATAATAATAATAAAATAATTATAATAAAGAAAGTTTAATTTTGTTTTCTGTTAAGGCGCTTTAGCTTTAACACTCTTGTGTTGTTTCGCCTCATGTAACCATGGTTGATTGAAAAGTACAAGTTAGGTTATAATTGACACTATCCTTTGCGACTGTTATTATTGACACTCACCATTGGTAATGGAAAAGAAAAATATATATTCAATTAGCTTTACACTAATATGTTTTACCAAAGGACACAAACTTCACAAAAAAAAAAAAAAAAAAAAAAAGCAAGGCAGACTACTAGCAAGGATGTGAAATGCAAAATATCATAATCTCTTCAGGAACAATGGTTGTCCTTGCATAGTTGTAACATTGCTCTCCATCAGGAAAAGAGATCATCCCGGTATCCACCACCCATTTGTACAGGGAATAGTGTCTCTGGGCTGATAGTTTCGGCTTTTCATTCAGAGACTGAACACATCGATGTTCGATACATCGATGTTTTTAACTTCGATAGCTCAGAGTATCCGGTTATCGAAATCGAAAAATATGATTTTGACATCGATGGCTTTTTTCGATGTATCGATGTTTTCAAAAGATCGCTTTTTGACTTCCCACATAGGGTTGAAAATCGCAGACTACTAAACATCGATGTTCGATACATCGATGTCTTTAAAACTCTTATATGAGATACCGATAGTATGCAGTAGTTAGAACATCGATGTTGTCATCGAGGTATTGGTTCGATCATAGGATGTTTTCAAAACATCGATGTCATGTCGACAACCTAGCTGCTGAGTGTACCCCAAATAGCTTGCTAAGAAGTAATGTAAACATCCCCTATCTGGCTATGAAGAACAGTTCCACAATACTGAACCTGAACTACAAACTCTGAGTCTTGGATTATCCTTGAATGAGCACATCAATAAATCTTTCTGTTCCTCTCCTTGTAGACATTCTTCAAAACTGACTTCACATCAACAAATATTAATATATATATATATCCAAATATAAGAACAGAGAATATATATTTTTCAACACTTGACTATCCTTGCTGGCCGGTGGTACATTGGGAACGGGCTGAACTATTCGAACTAAGGAAGATTTTTTGGACAGAGATGACTTTCCTCCCTGAACTAAACACAGATTTATTGACTGTACAAAGACATGAAAAGAAATAAATGGAACAAAGATAAAGGTCCTTTATAAATGGAGTATTACTCTTTTCTCATTGTTTATTGAGATGGGTGAGTCCACATAGGACCATCCTCATGTGCCTTGAGTACAAAGATCATGTAGGGACAGTCCTGGGTTCATTCTCTAATCTCCCAAAAAGTCTCCTGTTTACCAATCAGAAGAATTGAACTTGGGTAATGTTCCCTCAAAACATAAATACTAGGAAAGGGCGGGGGAAAGTAAAAAAGTCTAAAAGTACAATAAAAAATGTTCTTCATTCACAAGTAAAGGTCAAATTGACACGAAAACCCTGAATTCTCAATCATCAGATTGGAGTGGGGCCATACATATTTACATGTCTTTCCCAATTTCGCTATTGATACATAGATCTTGCATCTAAGATCTGAAAAAGGACTACCTTATGGAGGTATTAGAAATAACCCACATTCTTAGCAGAGAAACACTTCAACACCAAACCTTTGCCCAGTTGTGGTTTAATATGCAATTTGGATTTCGCTTCTCACTAGGTAACATGCTGGAAATTACGTTGTGGTTGCAATCTGATTTCTGAGTAGCAGTAGGTAGCACATGGCAATTTCATTCCAAATTTTACTTCGATTTACATTGCTTTCCACAAGCGTCAATGGGGGTTTGCCACTTGTTTTAAGCACAATCAAATAACAGAAGATAAAAGTTTAACAGATAAATAATTATCCACAGGTCAAGGAGTCAAGGCTGGTTTAAATTTTAGATTTCAACGGAGAAAATTTGGGAAGTATTCTCTACTTTCCTAGATTTCAGCAAAGTTTTTATTTTTTCAATTTTCCAGAGTATGCAATTATGCAGTACGCACACGCAGTATTGCGATTTTTCGCCATTGTGGGAAGTTAGCGCATGCTACTTAATTTTGCTTTACGTCTTTTAACGCGCACGCGATACCGCCACGACTAGCATTGCTTATCAGATGATAATCGTTTAATCTATTTTTTTATTGGTTTTTTTCCCAAAACTATATTTTTTATAAAAAGGTTACAGTGATTTTTGTGTTTTTTTTATTTTATTAATTTTCATTAATTAAGTAACAGGAACAGTTATAACTTATTCTGTATTTCTTTTAGTTATTTTATAAATCAACACTTGGAAAGATCAGTGAAACGGTAGCGGCCTAGGAGACAAACTCTTCTTCAAGCTACCGTACACCTTACCCTACACAATTTTGAAGATCTTTCCCATCTTTACTGAGATAAGGACTTCGTATGTTTTCCAATAATAACTGCCAGTGTTCTTGTTATTAATTGAAGTGCATCTCTACTCCAAATACTCCCTCTACTCCACCAGTAACATAAACCTTTCGACCTACAATCAACAAGATGCCAAAACCTAAGTCAAGTAAACCGGGAGACCACACGGCATACAGTGAATTAGCTTGTGCGAAACAATGCAGCTGTGGTAGAGTATTGCCCGCACATCTATGGCTGCCCTTGTCAGGCTGCACTGCAGGTTTTTAGAACACCTTTTCTTTTTTTTTTTTTTTTTTTTACCGTCCAGTGGCCAGTTCCTGAAATGGATGGTTTTTTGTAGTATGCAAAGCTACTCTGGATGGAAAAAAAAAAAATAAAAAATGGGGAAAACCTTATTAAGATCCCAAAAAGCCTACTAAATCTGGGAGGCTATTCCCTAATGTTTTAATGTATGTCTTTAATTTTTTGCCTAAATCTGTCCAATTTTTTCCTTTGGTTCATTAAAAATAAATAAGTTAATAGGGGATTGTTGGACTCCTCCTCTGGGCAACATAGTTATATCTTTTCCATTTTTGTCAGGGTAGATAGGTTGTTGTTCCATTTTTGTCAGGGTAGATAGGTTAAAAAAAGGGAACTAACATCTTAGGTCTTTGCTCCAATTAATGTTTCCTTTTTCACTTATGATTCCAGGAATATTAGGTCTCACTGGTTTCTACGGTTTTGGATTCTATGTGCTTGCTGTCATTGGCCTATGGGTCTTGTTACTCATGAGAGCTGGATCTAAATGGAACCGATACTTCCTCAACAGGAAATCCCTATTAACCAATGGTTTTGTTGGAGGACTGTGTACATATGTATTGTTTTGGACTTTCTTCTACACTATGGTTCATGTATACTAGAAGTCATAAGTGTTTATGTTGGGTGGGTTTTGTGGGAATGGGAATTTATAAATTAGGGTGACAAGTGGATTGCCTCACATATGACAAGTCAAAGTTTGTGGGAATACCTCCCAAATCAAAGTTTGTGTGTTTATTTCCCAATTCCCAACCAAGGCATGGAATTTTATTCTTGCCTTTAGTGATTAAGATGGACTAATCTAAAATATATACAGCCCCTTGTGTAACTGACTGACTCACTCACTCATACTAATTCTAATACACTTCTAGATGAGCTAGGAAGATGCGGTTTTCACCATTGGATTCCTTATTTTTTGTACATACTGGGAAACAGATTTGCGGCCAGCAAAACTTTTCCTACGTTTACTTAATATTTTCTCTCGCGTTTAGTTTTCATTTCTTCGAAACAAGACTCAGGGACGATATTAGTTTTCAGGGGCGAAGCCAAGGGAGCGTGAAGCGCGACCTCATGCTCACCCCGTGAAGCCCCCGGGAGCGCGCAGCGCGACCGTAAATAAGGGAGCACGAAGCGCGACCCCGTATGCACAACCCCGCGTAGCGAACACGCGAAGCCCCCGGGGGCCCTCCCGAGCACGAAGTGCGAGTCGTCATCTTATATCATTGAAGGAGTGATGATTTTTTTTCAGGATGGATAATATGGACAAGAGGGTTTGCAGTTACAATAATATCTTGAAGAAAGAGACATGTCTTAATGACTAGTATGTATGACATGGAAGTAAGCAACATTGCATATGATTTGTATCTGAATCGCTGCCCAAATTGAATGTATACCAGCTATTAAACTTAATTAAAAATAAATAAATAAAATAAAAATGACTAGTACATGATGTATTATAAAATAATATTGCACATGTAAAAGTTTATATTCAAATAAAAATAGAAGAGATCCTTAAAATTTAAAATAC
>NW_007381036.1:0-17051 GCF_000475195.1 Diaphorina citri | reverse complement strand
GAGAGAGAGAGAGAGAGAGAGAGAGAAAGAAAGAGAGATAGAGAAAGGAAAAAAAGATAAGACAGAAGGGAAAGAGAGAAAAAGAGAGAGGGAGGAAAACAAGGAGGAGAAATGAAGGAAATAGCAGAGTGAGAAAGAGAGAGAGAGGGAATGAAGATAGAAAAATAACAGAATATAATGAGTGAGAGACAGACAGGCACCACCACTTTCGTGTTCCTGGTAAAAAGACCTTTAATTTGATATATACATAGGTCGACCAGGTTTGGATAAGTCCTTCTATGGGGGCAGACAGAGTGACAGACAGACAGACGACACCGAAGCGAATACAATAGTCCGTCCCTTATACCTTTTATTACTATCGTAATAATAAAGGAAGGACGGGCTAAAAAATTAGAAGAGTAGAAAAGAGAAAGAAGAGGAAAAGAGGAGAAGTACCTACATTCTACATTACAAGAGGATATGGAACGGAAAAGGGACTTGAAATAGGAGATGAATGGGACGAAAAGTGGAAGGAGGGAATAAAGAGAACAAGGGAAAATGGAAAGAGAGAAATGAGTGGGAGGGTAAAAGGTACAAAGACGCACGAGGCAAAAAGATAAAGATATGTAGATAGAAACACAATGATATTTTGGCTAAGAGCAGAGGAATGATGGGAAGGAAACAAACAAGGGAAGAACGGAAAGGGAAATGGAGAAAGGGTGGAGAGAAATGTATTTCTGTATTACAGAGATAGGAAGAGAAGAGATGTATTTTATCACAAAAAAATATTTGATTTGTTTGATTTGATGATAGACTTACCTATTTCCTTAATATCATAATCTGACTTGTGATATATTTTATGTAATATCGGGCGTTGACTTTCAATATCAAATAATGAATTAACGAAGCTGAAGATTAGAATTTCCAGTCTGAAGATTCCGGTTGGGTGGAAGAGCTCACCAAGTGAGAATCCTGCCATTAAAGCCTTTAACAAAATGTAGACCAAAATTTTCTAAATGTTTGCCTGTGGCATGGCTCGCCCCTAATCGGCTTCATGGGATTGCGCCTCCCGAAGGTAAGGTTAGTAGCCACCCCTGGTTTATAACTTAGGGAACAGGGAGTTCATCACTTCTTCCTACTTCTCCATGACGTATATTGCTAGTCACGGGGAGTTCATGTGATACTTCAACAAGATGAAAACCTGTCACCAGTCAATCTGATTGCAAGCTGAGTTTGATCCACACCTCGTCATAACGGTCTTGCCTAGTAATTCGGAACCTCGTGGTACATGGTTAACATGGCAGCTTGGCAACTGTTCTCAAACCATTTCTTTTCTGGCTATCGAACTATCCATGCATAGAAAAAAAAAAAATCAAAAAACCATTTTTTGGGATGGTACAAAAACTCATTTTAGAATATTAATTTTAGGTCTTTTGCACTTTTTATTATCATGCTCAACATTTTGACTGGTGATTTGGGCTTTTAAATCGTTCTCGGGAGGCTGAGTGGACCACAAAACAGCCTGCCAGTACCAGTCCCCAACGATCAATCGTCCGAACATCAACTTCTTCGCTATTGAAATTGTCTCAGTTTGAGGAGTCGCCCAATGCCCGTCATTAAAAACATCAACAGTAAAGTTTAAAGTTAAAACCCCGGCAGTGAAGTTAAAAATAAAATGAAAATCAGTTTGAGGACTGCTCCAAATCAGATGTTCATGGAAACACGCTGTTTGTAGTCAATAGAAGAACGGGAAACGGATTGCCATGGCTTCTGGAATGCCACAGGCAATATTTACACCAAGATCCAGCCTAGTAACACTCATATGTTGATGGTATTGTTAATCATCAATACTATCGAAATAGCGTGGTCTACGCCACAATACTGTGATATAAGCATGGGAGCCGTCATGCCATGACCTTATGTGTACTCTCGTGTGTAGAAAGTTGCAGATTGCGCCCCAGGCAAACCGATCGTAACAGGTAACTTTCTTTTCTTGTGTCTCGGCAAATTGCACACAATTTATGCAATAATTTATTTAATGTAATAAAAATATGTGTACGTTGTGTTGCGTTCTCCGATCGTAACAGGTAACTTTCTTTTCTTGTGTCTCGGCAAATTGCACACAATTTATGCAATAATTTATTTAATGTAATAAAAATATGAAGTGTACGTTGTGTTGCGTTCCAAGGTTCTAGGACTTCTACTGTTTTAGATGTTGACCGGGTAGAAATGCATTTGTTTTTTAAAAGGTTTATCACTAAAGTTTATCAAAATTATTTATTTATTTAATTGAAAGATCTACATTTACAATTTTACACGTAAATACTAATAAAAAAAAAAAAAAAAAAAAACGATGAATGATGAAACTATCGCGATAGTAAATACTCCAAGAAGCATTGGAGTAGTGGAAGATGACATTGAAGCAATGAAACAAGTCAACTCTATTGATATTATTGATCATGGAGTGACAATCATCAATATCATCTTGAAGATGGTATACTCGTACATCCCCTCTTCAAAGAGTATACCCCCTCCCCACCGTAACATCACAGTACTGGCAAACAGAACAGCAATGTTGTGAGATCACCATGGCACAAGTTAGAGAATTATGTACATCAATTATATCATCACCACCACGATGTTGATGTTTCATAAGAGTTAAATAGAGATAATAACGGACGCAGATATCAGCTATAACACGATAGAGACTCCATAGAATGAATCGCCAAAGGAGGTAACCAAGTACAAATTAATGTACAAAACGTGCTGTTTTAGACCAACATTGGAAGATCAATAAAAGGTGTTCATAGCTTAGAAAATGAAAATTGAGATTTAAAGGTAGAACATTTCAAAATTGTCTGCTTCAACTCTAATGGTGTTGGGATCCAAAATCGAATGTTATTTGGATTTTGTCAAATCGAATGCTTCAGCTACTATTTTCCTAGGACTAATTGTTTTCACTTCTTGTTCATCCAGCTTTTTCTCCTACAATTTCTACATCTAAAACCAAATCTCTTCCCTGAATTCCAGAATTTCCACGCAGTTCTCCTTCCCTTCTCACCAAAGCTCCCTTTGAATCACACTATTATTATTATCACCTATCACTACATAATACATAAAAGATAGATATTAATACATAACATAACCCTAACCAACTAAACCAAAGAGAGAGAGAGCATACCTATGTATTTTGTAGTATGTACATAATATAGTTTATGTACTTATCTACATAGTACAGTACACAGTAGAGTAGAGAGAGAGTAACAGGAAATTGAAAAACGTCACAAGGAAGAAGGTGGTCTTAGTTTTGTAAACGGAACGAAAAATAAGAATGGTCAAAGATCTAAAAAAAGGGAAAAAAAATCATCGAGTTTGCCAAATTTTCCATCAAAAAATCTCTGTAAGTAGGTATTTACTAACCTCATTTCACTACCACTCTCATTGGATAAAAAAGGCCTGATTATGGTCATTGGTCAATAATGAAAAGGCAGTGTTCAAGCCAAACTAAAGATCACACACAACTAATTTTCATACAGGTTGGCTTTCGATTCCATCCATAGAGAACCGTCAGGACAGGAAGAAAATTAGGTAAGAGGCCAGAGGCCACAGGAAACGTATGGATATTGGAAATCCAACAGGTGACGTAAAAATAAAACACCTAACGCTCCCTAGCGGAGCAGGAACAAACTGTTTGAAAACACAGGAACGCTTGAAGGACAAATCTAAAAGTGGAATGAAGAGGGGAGGAGAAGGACGAGGTAGAAGAAAAAAAGAGAGAGAGAGAGAGAGAGAGAGAGAGAGAGAGAGAGAGCTGCAGAGCATGGAAAGAGAGGAGGCAGAAGAGAGGAGTCCCAGATGAGAGACAGAATGAGGAAAGACAAGCAAAAGTTCGACGAACATTCGAAAGATGTCGCCATAGTGTTTTGTCTCTTCCCAATATTCCTCCCCTTTCCATACCATTTACCGTTGTAACATTTCAGACTAGAGGAGAAAAGAAAGAGAAGGGAAAGGAGTAGGGAGAGGAGAGAAGAAGAAGAAGACAAAAAAAGTTAAAAGCTTCGAGGAATGTCCGAAAGATGGCACCGAGTGTTTCTGTTCACAATCTCGTTTTACTACCGTTAGATTTAAAACAAGAGGAAGGGGAAGAGGGAGGGAAGAATATGAGGAAGGGAAAATGAAACTTTCAAAAAATTTCCTCTAGATTTCGCTATCTGTGTCTAATCTTCCTTTGGTATGGTCGTTACCGTTGGACTTGAAAAGTTCAAACATTCAAAATCCCGCCACAATTACCATTTGCCGACGGCAACAAAAGGGCCATTGCAGTTATGAAAATTCCAAAATGTTCAAGATTCCAACATGAGTGCCATAATGGTAAACATGTAGCTAAAAACATGGATAGAAGTAGGTGTATCTGTATGGCAAACATTAAGGATACTATCATGAACGAATAGCTGACAGCAAAGCTATAGATGCTATCCCAAAACAAAAGTTCAGATAAAGGTTAAAACAGAAAGAAAACAGACAAAATAGTAGACACAATATAACTAATGGGACGGTTAAAAACGGTTTAACGCGGATTTCGAATGGAAGATATTGAAATTATTGAATGAGAAGAAGAAAAAGAAAAAGAAATGAAAAATGAAAAATCATGACACGAAAAAGAAGATGAATGCCAGACTGTAAGATTAATCCATAGATCTTAAAAAACTTTTTTTTTTTAAAAGGCTTTATGGCAGGATTCTCTCACAGTGAGCTCTTCCACCCAACCGACTAACTACCGATCAATCCAATCAAAGTTTAAAAGTTTAACTAACTATCGATCAATCGAATCAAGTCAAATCTCAAATTCTTTGTGGTAAAGCAGAGCTTTTTCACAACTTTTGTGGATATCTCACTACATTACTTAAGTGCCTTTGCAATAAAAACTATATGAAATTATTAATACGGTAAGTTACTATATGAGAGAGAGAGAGAGAGAGAGAGAGAGAGAGAGAGAGAGAGAGAGAAACCGCTTCTGAAAAGATTTTGGAGCTTAGAAACTACTCCTATTGTGTGACCATTGACCAATTTTTCGGACTTAACCAAATTAGGTAGGTCCCTAACGAAACCAAATTTGTCAAAAGTGATGTAAATCTCTTAATAAACTGACAGAAGATTTGACTAGAATTTTCGAGAATCAGAAAATGAACATAAGAAGACGAAAGATTATACCTTCTTTGTGGCTACAAGTACAAGAATAGTTCTGTTGGGAATTTGGGATACTGCTGAAAACTCCTTTACTCACTGTAGCTTGTAGCTGAGTCCTTTCAGGAATCTCAAAAACTATAGACAAAACAAGTTCATTTGTGGACGAACTACGCATTCCTGAGAGCCAATCAATCAACCTGTCAAAATGGATGGAACAGTTTCAAGTCAAAGGGTCCAGTGACCAGAGACGTTCAAACCCTCGCATAATATGAATATCAATAGATTCATCAAAATAACCCTACATCCCTCTCACAGACGTCAAAGAATTTCGACACTAAACATTTGCCCCGTGGATGTTAAGTTGTGTGTCTGGATGTTTGGAGTTCCATTAATAGACTCCAGCACTTGTGCGTTATCCTCACCCTTAGAACCACTTGGGATTTTAGTACAGGAATAGAAGGAATAAGTTTTTACTTTCAGGGATCAGAATGAACCCTGTTCCTGATTGAATATGTTAGAATTGTAGTTAGTTTAACCTGCTAGGACGAGACTGTAATCCCTCAGCAGTGCAATGGGATTGAAGAAGGGACAATAATGAAAAAAGGTTTGTGTATAAAAACATGGGTGAGATGAGAGAGGGTATAATGTTGCTAGATTTGATTTTTTTGCATAAGGCCTTATAGTTAAAACCCAAATGGGAATTATTGTGCCTAGAATAGGTTGGCTAAGCTTGAACAATAGAAAGGGGGTTTTCAATCCCCGTTATTTCAAAAAATTTGGACCGATTGCAATACTTTCATTACTAGTATAGCTCCGCTATACTGTAGTAATAGAAAGTAACAAATCGTTGATTTTGATTCCCTCATACAACCTTGAGCAAAGCAAAGAAAGAAGCATATTTGTTAAAGAATGCACTGTTGATGTGTTCTTTCATTTGAAACAAAACTACAAAACATTTCCAAAACAAATTACCATCCGACTGCGAGTTTAGATAGAGGATTAAAACAATTTCCAGTCCCTAACCCCTATGTATGTATAACCTAACCACTACCTTAATCTCTCACCTATTGGAGATTTTCTGAATTGAAATCACTTTTGAGAGGGGAATATCGGGGTTCAATTTCCAAGAGAGTCAAAACTTTTTCAATACATACCTACCTATTATGCATGAGTTAACTTAGCTAGTGATTTAAACAAAGATTTAATACATGGTACCAGCACTAACGAAGATACTGGCTGACATCAAGGAAGATTTAAAACAAAGATTTAATATAACATTGCTGGTGCCAGCACCAAAGAAGTCTCTAACAACATCAAGGAAGATTCAAACACTTTGAACGTTCAATACAATTGCCAGCAATAAAACAGACGATATTAATGCAAGAGTTAAGATAGAGGAGAAAGCACGACGCCTTGATGACATGAGTGCCATAATGGCAAACATGTAGCTAAAAACATGGATAGAAGTAGGTGTATCTGTATGGCAAACATTAAGGATACTATCATGAGCGAATAGCTGACAGCAAAGCTATGGATGCTATCCCAAAACAAAAGTTCAGATAAAGGTTAAAACAGAAAGAAAACGTTGCCTCCCCAGTTCCCAATGGAAATAATTATACCTGTACAAATAATTCATTCATGATCACAGGATTCACAGGTTCTCTGTTATTACACGCTAACTGACTCCCGAGTCCTGCCTGGTACTGGGCTTTCAGCAGTTTCAGCTATCATTGAACTTAGAGGGGCGGAGATTTAGGAAATTTCAATATACATACATGCGGGAAACATGGCAAGAGGACGCTGGACAGACTAAACCAAAATCATTTCAATAGTTGCTGGATGGACGAACCAAAAAATTAAAGTTGGGATTGGTATGGATGAGAACGAAAACACTTTGTACTGATTAGGAGTATGAGAGAGTATTGAAGGGAGTGATGAGATTATAAGAACCGCAAGTCTATGGGTCGTGTGTGTTTGGGGAACAAGGAGATAAGGAGAAGAAGATCGAGAGAGATTGTTTCAACTTTGGTGAGAGAAGAAGCTTGAAATCCTTTGGGTATAAAAGGATCAAGGATGCAGAACTTGATACAGGAATTCCATTTTTTTTTCACTCATATTACAATACAACCACACGAAGAAATAATAAAAATAACCACTCATGACATCATTAATACAACAGTGGGGATGCGGATAAATCAACAACAGGTGCCGCACCCCAAGACACGCTAGACCAAAATCTAGCAACATTAAATTGCAAAATTTATTATTTTGCTACCGCAGCAGCAGGAATTCCAATATAAAGTCAAGAGAACATTAATAATGCAGATACAGAACTTGACGAGATCGATTGAATTCCAATGTATCTCGGCTCCTTGCACAGAGAAGCCAACACACTCAGTCAATGTCACAAACTCAACCATTCAACAGGCCAAGCTTGAAAACCCCAGACAGCCCAGACTTCACAATCAAGAGCACGTTTGTTCTGCCCGAAGAATTGTTTAGAGCATTGTTTAGAATAATTATTCCATTTATAACGACACACTGCGTTCACAATGGGATCACAACGTCAGAGTCATAGAGAGGAGGAGTTGTACAAAACAATGAGGACGGGGGCGTTCATATACAGAGAGTTTCTTGTTGGTGGTGGTGTAGTTGTTGTTGTTGTTGCTGCTGCGTTTGCTGTTGTTGTTGTTGTTGAAAAACGAGCTAAATAATTGTTAAAGCTTTGGATTTAGAGCAGTTGCTCAAGCTTTGGATTTAGAGCAGTTGCTCAAGCTTTGGGTTTAGAGCAGTTGCTTTGGGCTAGTCTATTCAGTGAATCACTTTTTCGTTCTCGTACCTAGTAGGACCATGACCAAAAGCTGTGTCCACACATAAGAAACCGTCCACACTGCCTCAACAATATAGATTCACCTCGTCGATTGACGGCCGTCAACTTTGTGGCTGGACACAGCTTTACATCGGATCTCTCAACTCTTCACTCTCTATATCTCTGACACTAAACAAAATGCTGGCTCTTAAGTTCGTGCCAAGCATAGTCTCAAGGCATTTGATTGGTCAATTTTGACTTGAGACTGATCTAAGAACGATCATTCTTGTTCATAAATACGAGTGTAAGTCCGCTCCGCCATATAGTATCTCACAAGAGCTTTTGTTAATTCTGAGAATGTTCTTATAATATAAGATTATATGGCGAACCATCATCCTCTCAGTTCTCTCTCCGTTTCTATTGATTGGAATTTTATTTCAATTATTTACTTGTCAGATTTTCGCCGAGAGAACGTAAATACAGGAGATCAGTTTACATAATGAATAAAAAGTAAAAAAAGGAAAAATACAATAAAAAAGCTAAATGTTAAATTAAAATAAAAGGTAATCCTAAAAATCATCGGTCACAAGGTTCAAACTTTCGAGATTCACACAGCCTGATTGAAACCTGACACAACTCAAACATTCTGTCCAATTACGTAAATACAGGAGATCAGTTTACATAATGAATAAAAAGTAAAAAAAGGAAAAATACAATAAAAAAGCTAAATGTTAAATTAAAATACAAGGTAATCCTAAAAATCATCGGTCCCAAGGTTCAAACTTTCAGAGGTTCACACAGCCTGATTGAAACCTGACACAACTCAAACATTCTGTCCAATAAGAAACAAGACATTGGAATGCCCGAGTGTATATCTCCTATCTTCGGTTCCATCTTGAACCGTCAAGTGTCAAATCTAGTACGAGAAATAAACAAGAGTCCTGAACTCCTGACATACCAGGCGCATTCCAAGCACCAAACTAGAGAATCTAGAGATGGAGTAGCCTAGATCTGGAATTTATTTGAGAGGTGTAGTTGCTGTGAGTACATTGCTGTTATAGTCTCTAGGTCTGGACATTGTATTCTAGAGGTGTAGTCACCGTCAAGTGTCAAATCTAGTACGAGAAATAAACAAGAGTCCTGAACTCCTGACATACCAGGCGCATTCCAAGCACCAAACTAGAGATGGAGTAGCCTAGATCTGGAATTTATTTGAGAGGTGCAGTTGCTGTGAGTACATTACTGTAGTAGTTGATATGAGTATTGAGTACATTGGTGTAGACTAGATCTGGAATCTTTGTAGCTCTGGAATTTTCCTAGCACAGCTTGGGGTATCTGATGTATTCTCAACCAATTAGATACGTGGAACTTCAACACACGCAACAGAACCTTGAAAATAACTACGGTCAAAAATGAAAAAGAAAAAGCTAAATAAAACTGTGTTTCATGTCTGGTGTGGTTCATGACCCGTCCACCAAAAATTCAATAGGTAAGTACTGGGGATAACACAACTAGCAGCAGAAATTTCATCCAAATCGGACAAACCGTTCAAAAACAAACATAAAAACAAACTAAAGATCTGGAATTTATTTGAGAGGTGTAGTCGCTGTCGTCCGAGAGTACAGTTCTATATGTACACTTGTACAATGTACATTGTACATAGATGGTATCTAGATGTTTATGTATAGATGTGTGTAATTGTTGGATCGTCTGAGTGTACATAGTTGTTTAAATGTAATAGGTGCAGACTATAGATGTGTGTTTGATATAATGTGGTCTAAGTATTTGAGTGCATACAAGATGTGAAGTTTGACATGCTAGCCATTTTCAGAAATCCTGGTAAGAAGGTATATCTGAAATTTGTATCATTCCTTGATATTTAGGGAGAAAAATAAAAAAACCAAACGAGTGGTGAATTAATCATAATAACTAACTCAACAAAAGCTCCACAAATTATTTGGCAAACACAAACGAAATCCAGTGGGATTACACATTACACAAAATGGATTTCCGTGACTAATTCAATTTCATTTTCTACGTATTACAAGTTCTGTCAGGAATCATACACCTATTTTATAACACAAATAAAGTTTAATTAGATTAAAATAGTTAGCACATGGGATTCCAACATGAGTAGGTTTTCACTTCCGCAACACAAACAAGATCAGTGAATGGAAATATGAAGAATATGCTGATTGCCATGTGAGATCTGGTGACAAAATATGTACTCCCAATTTGGATGGATTCATCAACAAAAAATGTAATAATGTTTGGAATTTTGGATAGATAAATCGAACAAATTTAAAAGTATTAACATCGAAAACATAGACTTGACCTTTTCTCAGTTTTGACAGCAACAACATGGTTCTTTAGCTCCATTTTATCCTTATCACCGTTTCATATCTCCAAAATGTTCTAAACGCTGAAATTTATATACATATGCCACCTACAGTGCATTGTATATTTCTATATTTAATCGTTTATGTCTTCCTTTTTCTAATAAAATTTCTCCAGTTCTAGTCGTGTTTCCGTTCTCAGATAAGCAAGAAACAGAAATATGATGGATGGAATGCTAAACGCGGTGCCGCCTCTCCATATGAAACGCACAGTTTTACTCACACGGAAGAATAAGGTGCGTACACATGTAGACCCAGGGCCGTTCAAATGAAGGTCTGTACGTTCAGGGCTCAGGGACGTTCAAATGAATTCAGGGCCTTGTGAGTGAAATGTAGGGGATTTCTTGAAATTGGGGAAAACCTTCTAAAAACGGAACTTTCGGTTAATTTTGGCTAAAAACGGATGGATTAACTATTGTGAGTATCAAGGAATACTATCGATTTATCGAAGATAGAAGAATTATCGATTTTTCAGGCCCTCTGAGCAATCAGATACGAGATCCTCTGAAAAGTAAAAAGCCCTAGATAACGCCCTCACAAACATACCTAATTGTAATGACTGTGACAGAGTGTGACGCGGTATCAAACATGTTATGGAAACGATAAAACGTCTGGGATTTTCACTTTCCGTTCATGACTTTCCCCTTTCTATGGTTATTCAAATTATACCCACACATATGCTTATCTTTGACGAGCATCTCAAACTTCTCAAATCACAGCATATCACGGATATCAACAGCACACCAAACAAAACTATTTCCGATTCTCCACAGAAAGGAACACCGGAAGTCCAACAAACACAACACAGGACTCCGGAGTCAAAATTTTAGGAAATCACACAATAACGACAAGAATAAAAGTTAGAATATCCTCTATTGGTCTTGGTTACAAAGGGACCCGCACCCTCAGAGAGGTAGTGGGCCTATTGTTTGATATCATAAACAAGATCTTACGAATTGATGGAGACCCTAGTATAACAATCAGATTTATAAGCAAGCCCCCCACCGCTACTTGGGTAGACGGAGATTGAAAGATAAGATTGTGTTAGGCAAACATGAGATTAATATGCAGAGCAATAGGAGAGTAATAATAGGGACGAAGAAAATAAGAACAATACCTACTACGAACTACAATAGAGACTATAGAGAGCGAAAAGAGAATGATTAGCATGGATAATAGTGGATGCATTGAAATTACATCACATAGCTAATAGTAACTGGAGGGAGAGAGGTACTGGTAGAAAACAGAGGTTCACAGAGGTTGGCAAAAAAAAAAAAAAAAAAATAAATAAAATAAAAAAAAATCAAAAAACCATTTTTTGGGATGGTACAAAAAATCATTTTAGAATCTTAATTTTAGATCTTTTGCATTTTTTATGATCATGCTCGACATTTTGACTGGTGATTCGGGCTTTTATATCGTTCTCAGGAGGCTGAGTGGACCACAAAACAGCCTGCCAGTACCAGTACCCAACGGTCAATGGTCCGAACATCAACTTCTTCGCTATTGAAATTGTCTCAGTTTGAGGAGTCGCCCAATGCTCGCGTCACTAAAAACATCAGTTTAAACAGTGAAGTTTAAAGTTAAAACCCCGGCAGTGAAGTTAAAAATAAAATGAAAATCAGTTTGAGGACTGCTCCAAATTAGATGTTCATGGAAACACGCTGTTTGTAGTCAATGGAAGAACGGGAAACGGATTGCCATGAATGCCATGGCTTCTGGAATGCACTCACAATCGTATCGACCTGACAGGTACGGCTAAAAAGGACCGCCTGTCAGGTCTACCTGATAGTGAGTGGCTGGCCTTAGGTGATGGGTACACCGTACTCACACCATGGTACACTTTATTCTGCCGTCACCATTCGGCGAAAGCTTAGGCCGCTAAAACAACAAGAACAAACATGGTACAATGCATTGTCCAAGTTCTAGCACAACCTTTTACATGAAACATTGCCATTTTCAATGATATCTAGGTGTGGAACTGTGGATGCTATGTAGGTGTAAGTGCTCTTTTAGGGTTGATGCAGAGTATATCGGCTCAAATTCAGGAGTAGTTAGGTGAAAGACCTCACTACCGAAAAATCGGAAAATCTAGCCACGTTATAAGAAGATTCCTTAAAAGGTTATGAGGGGATTATCCAGTGCCTCCTAATCCTAACCCTACAGAACTACGCCTAGAATCCCTAAGATGATTCTAATGGTACTATGAGTATTTAATAATATCATCTAATGGTACTATGAGTATTTAATAATATTTATACATCAGAAAGGTCAGGTGTGAGGTCAACCAAGCTTTCTAGTTTCAATCAAAATTAATCGCTTTTAAATTTTTACTATTAGGGGATTGGTCCAGACGGAGGCTTCACTCAAAATTCCATTAAATCCTGAAATAGGATATTTCTCTTGATATTTCAATTCTATTCTGATAAGCTCCGGGATAAAATTGGGGGAGTCTGCTAATTCTAATTCTGAGTATTCTAAGACTCACACAGCTTTGGTCTCTTTGTTGGCTCGGTCCCTATTGATCCTATCTATAGATTATCTTGTGAACTTGAAAATCCCCTACCTGAAACAGAAAGAAATAAAATTTAGGTTAGAGACGTTTATTAAATTTAATATTCTGGCGAAAGTTCCTGCTTGAGTTACCTAACAGCCCTTAGCCAAAGGTTCCTCAAGGCTTTCGTCCCACTCCTTGGAAGAAAGTTCAAGACGTACATTTCTTGGACGAGGAGTCTTCAAAACTTAAGTACGTTGCACAAAAGTTCTTCAAAACTTAGTCCTTTTTACAAAGATTATTCTAAATTTACGTGATTCCCTTGACCCTTGTTGAAGATCCTTCAAGACTTGTGTACATCCTTTGGAAGAACGTCCAAGACTCAAATAAACTTGGGCGAAAACTAATCTAGAGTCAAGTCTTTTTTAGAGAATCTCCTTCTTTTCGTCAGGCCTGTTCTTACTGTGTGTGTTATTACGCTGACCTTCTGCTGTAAGGTGGCTATTATAGCAGGTTTTGTTCTACCTACCAGAGGCTTCTACTCTGCCTACTTCGTAATTATTTTCGGTGAGTAACATCGAGTACACAATATGTAGTAGGAATATTCCCACCACACGGTATCAATTGTTTCGGCCTGTGATAATAGAACCATTATGAAACATCCTCAAGCCCACCATCACGCGAAACACTAGGCCACACCAAACACGAAACACTAGGCCAAACACGGGTTCTCTTCTTTGCTGATGAAACTGTCAGTATACAGTCTGAATTCAACGCAAAAGTAGTGTCTACCAGGTCTACAATCCACACTACAGTGGTCAGGCGCTGTTAATTTTACCCTCCTTTCGGGGAGGAGGGTTACATTAACCTCATCACCCGACCTGAATTTAGCCGGGAAAAGTCAGCAGTAAGCGATTGCTCAGATAATCAGCCTTCTGGATACCAACTCCGCGCAACGTTGCTCAACTTCAGTGATCCATTTTGAACTGGTGTTACTGGTGCAGCTATCGCCGCTGGCTTAAGATTATCCTTCTAGTTTTCAGTTTAGTTGTTGCAAGCTCATTTCTAACTACAATTTAGTATTATGTAGGTATCTAAAGCCCATTTCTAACTACAAGTTTTATCTAGATATCTAAACACGAAGTTCAAAGAAACCAATTTAGGTTCCGCGTTAATTGGTTCTGACGTTTTACCATTAGCGGGACAATTTGAAGGTCTAATATCGACTAGAATTGACTAGATAGTAGATTTAGTCGACAATATTTCCAAGTATCAAATTAATGTTTGTAAGGATCTCTTGAAATAGCATTGCCTACTTACATTTTACACTTCTTACTAAAACAAAAGTCTCTGAAGGCCGCATATGCAGATTACAGACCTAGGTTTATTCAGCCAGAAAGGCTAATAGACGGAAAATCACTACCACATACCTTAAAGTCACTGCAAAGGATTCCCTAATACTTGTGCAGTTCGTGGTCTAGGCCTCTTCAGCCTTCGATGATACATACTGGCTCAATCTGACTCGTTCCACCAGTCCACACTGACACACAGGGCTCTGGAAACAGACAGGTCTCATATAGTAATTTAAATTTTAAAGTACATTCAATAGGCAAATGCTAGCAACTCGGGCATTTATACATGTTATGTAGGAATACGAATATATTGATACATTTACACTCATGTACGACTGTACGAGGAGAGTATATTGAAATTATAAGTGTTGGGGCTAAGCTTGCATGTTGTACCTGTCACTTGTGCCTTGTTTGGCTATCATAATTTCGTTTGCTATTTTGTGCTTTGATCTTCCGTTGACTGTCATTTCTCATTAAGGCTTGACGTTTCGTTTGAAAACTTTAGTAACTAATCTCCATGTTCAGTGTTCACTATTCCACTAGCCCCAAGTAGCTCAGAGGTGCTAGTCTTGTAGTCCAAGAGACTGGAGCTCGAGTCCCAGGAGCGACATAAAAATTAGTAACTCCCATTCCAAAGTGAACATTTGCAAATTCTTTGGTTAAAAAATTAAACCAATCAATCTGATGTCCGTTTTTCAGACTATTTTCTTTCTTCTAAAGCCTGCCACTCACGCTCAGACCATCTGACAGACCCTTGAGTGGCTAACATAAGAATCAAACCGGCGACCTTCCGTATCAGGCACCGCTTCCGCTTCACCATAGCACAGGCCACATCAGGACTATCAGGCACCACTTTATCACAGACCATAAAACGGGCTCCACACACAGTGAACACAATCAACGCGGGGTAATATTAAAGGTGAAAAACATAGGTTATTCGTCTTGATGTAAATCTCTATCAGGATGACTCAGCCTATTATAGCAGTACAGTATCAGGATATTGGGGTCAGGGAGGTCAGATGAAGTGGCGTTCTCTACCACCTAGCCTTTTAAGAGTTCAAAGGTCAAGTTTTTATATAGCTAGCCTAGTTACCTTCCTTGTAAGCGTTATGTCGGTCGCGGGACGCAATTTAGTCCAAGAACGGCTGGCTTTCTCTTATCCTGTCTTCCCTCTCTCTTAGCTTTAGGGACAATGAGACCTAAGCAGTTACAGTTCCTTCTATCAAACCTGAAAAAGTCAAACTTTAATAGAGCATTTGGACCTAGAATCAAAACTTTTCATAGTAGACAATTGAGGGTATACTTATGGAATCGAACTCGCGTCCTTCTGCTGACCAGAAGATACGGTTTAACCCCTTTGCTGCCGGCGGGACGCAGGTGACCTACCGGTGGTCATTTACTCCTATGACCTTATGGCACTAGGATTGTACCACCTGTTACAGTTTGTGGGGAGCACAAACCTACGTAGTACCACAACTACTTATAATAATTTTATTATGAAGTACCAAGTGTTTCAGAGGAAATACAACAGAAATACATATGTCTGGAATGCCACAGGCAATATTTACACCAAGATCCAGCCTAGTAACACTCATATGTTGATGGTATTGTTAATCATCAATACTATCGATCATCATTGTTAACGGAAATTGATAACACGATTACAATGCTCTTGTGAATAGCAAGCAAGATACTTGTGTATGTACTCTGTAATCTGTGTATTCATGTGAGCTAACTTTTTTGTCAATATTGAGCTGTTTCCAGGTCCACACATGGTCGACCGCCGTCGATCCACCGACTGAAACCATCTACACTCCGTCGACAACATTGATTCACCTCGTCGATATCGGTGGTCGTCGACTATGTATGGACAATTGGACACAGCTTTAGAGGAAACCTATGAGGAAGTCTTGGGACCATTCTCACTACCACCCACTTCTGAAAGCTCATGGTAATTTGTTCATGATCCTTTGAGCACGCTGGAAGACCATACTCAAACAGTCTCCGAGTATTCTCAAAAGTAAACCTAGGGGTGGATGAGGCCTCTAGCTCAAATATCTGGTCCATCAAGAGAGCATTTTGATGGATGCCGTGGTAACTTTGTGAAGGTCCATATTAATAGAGACTGTTCTTTAGAATTGATCATCAAAGCCCATCAAGAAAGCATTTTGATGGATGCCGCGGTAACTTTGTGAAGGTCCATATTAATAGAGACTGTTCTTTAGAATTGATCATCAAAGTTTTTACAATTTTACAGGTCTGAAGTCTCAGATTCTAGAGGTACCAGCAAGGAGCAACTCGGGTTTCTCTGTACTACAACATGTGTAATGTGAATAAAACATATGACTACACACATGATAATTATATGCATTTACGACTAGAGGCGGGCTGAGTGATGACGTATGATTGATAACCAGGGCCCGACTGATGAGGAAAATCCAAGAATTATATGCATTTACGACTAGAGGCGGGCTGAGTGATGACGTATGATTGATAACCAGGGCCCGACTGATGAGGAAAATCCAAGAATTGTAGTAGGGTCGGTGATACAGGGCCTCATGAATGAGGTTCTTCTGGCGAAAGTTCCTGCTTGAGTTACCTAACAGCCCTTAGCCAAAGGTTCCTCAAGGCTTTCGTCCCACTCCTTGGAAGAAAGTTCCTCAAGACGTACATTTCTTGGACGAGGAGTCTCCAAAACTTAAGTACGTTGCACAAAAGTTCTTCAAAACTTAGTCCCTTTTTACAAAGATTATTCTAAATTTACGTGATTCCCTTGACCCTTGTTGAAGATCCTTCAAGACTTGTGTACATCCTTTGGAAGAACGTCCAAGACT
>NW_007381035.1:15252-17261 GCF_000475195.1 Diaphorina citri | reverse complement strand
AATTAGTAATTATGTAGGCAATTTAGAGGCATCGTATTCAGGGGTCACGTGGTGTACGTAACCCAGTGAAATCGATGGCTAATGTGTATAGGTACCCGGCGGAGCTCAATACAATTTGGATTAGTTGTTTTTCCTTATCTTATCTTAATTGTTTGACCCCCAACAATTTACTTGAGACTCACCTGATTTCTTGTAAATCCCAGGGAGGGTTTGTAATTAGTAATTATGTAGGCAATTTAGAGGCATCGTATTCAGGGGTCACGTGGTGTACGTAACCCAGTGAAATCGATGGCTAATGTGTATAGGTACCCGGTACCCATTCGTGATTATCGCCCCATGTTTAACTAATGTGGTGATTACTGAATTACTGATTATTATAGTATTATCGCCCTAGACTCTAGGGCCTAGAGGAAATAGCACATTTGGTGGAACCTATTGAATCTATTCATGGGTTGTGTTTTCTTGTTAGAACGTTTTTATTGGACGTTTAAAGTCTTTCTTCCTTAGGGTACATTTCCGAAAGGGCATTGCCTTTTACTGTACCACACTTTTTCTGCTTTCGAAGTAAGAAGTGTAAAAGTCGGAGCGAGAACTCTTTTAGAGGCATAAACGCCCTTAGTCTCTAGTTACCCAGTTTTTCAGGTCTTATTTAAGATGAGTGTTTCATGTTTCACAGCCTTGGTACGTTTCGCAGCGATGAAACGGCTATTGTATGGAATTTACAAGTCTGTAGTGTGTCGGTGTGTCCCTCATCAGACGGGCGAGAAGAGACAATGCTTTCTATTTACCTAGGTAGTTAGGTACCTTCTGGGTGAACACATTTCTGCGCAGTTCTTTCTGCTCCTCCGCTAGCGCGCTTGCATACTGGCGCTATCTAGCGGACGAAAATAGCAACTGCGTTAAGTCTGTTGTCACACATCTTCATTAGAACGGAAAATAAAAATTGAATTTTCGAACGTTTACAGTTATTATTTCGGAGTTTTGACCTCAGATTTGGATTATTCCCAACTTTTTACATAGGAATCGACCATTTATTCATAATTTTTACCCATTTGCAACTCCTCCATTATGTACCTCAACAGTCAACTAGCAATGCCTCACCCTTTATTTACCAGGATTTTCTCTGTTCTGTTTCGCAGGAATTCAATGTTTGAAGATCCTCAAGTTCGAAGTTCCGACCACAGTGAACATCAGTCAGAGGTTGGTGGACCTCCGCTGTGCGTTTGACATGGAAGGCCGAAACCTGTACGCCGTCAAGTGGTACAAAGACGAGGCCGAGTTTTACCGGTATATGCCGAAGATGGACCCGAAGAAGCAGCATTTCAATACGACCGGAATCTCATTGGATGTAAGTTATGAATAATTATACTGTCAATTTAATTATTTTGAAGTTCTGTTTACTTAATTTCATCTATTTTCGTCTCTTCAATTTTGAATGAAGAAGGAAAAGACAATCATGTAACCTCTAATATACCTACTTCTTGAATTCAAGGACTTAAAATGAAATCAATAACCAATTTTTTGGCATTACCAATTTAGGTAGGTAGAGAAAACGCAATTTTTAGCAATTTGTTCAAGGTGTTGATCTGTAATAGGTATCTTACCTAGGTAGAGGTAAGATAAATGCTATTGACTTCTTGGGGTTTTTATTAAAAATTAAAATCTCGCTCTCCTCCGTTTTCATTAAAAAATAGTAGTAATAGAAAGTAAAAAAGAATAGAGAAGATGTTGTCTACTCGTTGATTTGTTTTTCCAGTGGATTTTTTTTTATTTTATTATTATTATTATTATTATTATTATTATTATTATTATTCTTCGTCAGTTCTTCTTTCTTTCCTTTTACTTTTCCTCTCCTTCTCACTGATTCACAATTTTCCGTTTATTGTAATTTCTTTCTGAACGGTTCGCTTAATTTTCATTGAAGATATTATTTTTCTTTGCTTTTGCTCTACATGTTTGAACAGGAACAATAATAGCAAACCTTCCAGCTTTAATGGATGTAGTGTTTT
>NW_007381035.1:0-15227 GCF_000475195.1 Diaphorina citri | reverse complement strand
TTAAAAGTCTGTTTGCGACACACTAGTTTAAAAATGTGCAGAGCGGTCGGGCCAAAAATTTATAGAGAGTAGAGGGACTCGTCAGGTTGTTTGCGACACTTATTGGCTGAACAGGAAATAGGTATTTGCGCAAAAGGCCTTTTTCCAGTGGACCGGCACTTTTTTAGGGAGGAGATGAACAAGCATAAAACTTTGAGTGATATTGCAAAACTAATGCAGCGACCATTTTAGATAGCGAGGAGTAGCGATGAGATTTTCTTTTTACAAAAGGGTTTTCCGGAGTTTTTCCGGAAAACGGTTTGGGATAAAGACAAAGGGTTTTCACAGGTTTGTTCTGCTCATTGAGAGCTATTTAAAACCGGTCTGGCCGGTAAAAATTTGTCAACGGTTTGTCTGAAAATTGAGATTTTCCATTTTTCAAAAGGGTTTTCCGGAAAACGGTTTGGGATAAAGACAAACGGTTTTCACAGGTTTGTTTTGCTCATTGAGAGCTATTTAAAACCGGTCTGGCCGTTAAAAATTTGTCAACGGTTTGTCTGGAAAATTGATTTTCCATTATTCAAAAGGGTTTTCCGGTGTTTTCCGGAAAACGGTTTGGGATAAAGACAATCGGTTTTCACAGGTTTGTTCTTGCTGAGAGCTATTTAAAACCGGGCTGGCCGTTAAAAATTTTGCATTGGTTTGTCTGGAAAATTGAGATTTTCCATTATTCAAAAGAGTTTTCCGGAGTTTTCCGGAGTTTTCCCGAGTTTTATTCGTTCAACTCGTCTATTCTTATGTTGAACACATAAAGATAGTTTTGTTTAGGTGAGGGCAGAGTTTATTCACCTACTTTCTGTTTCAAAAAAGTAAAAACATAAACAACAGCATCAGAGAGTTTTATTCGTTCAACTCGTCCATTCTGTTGAACACATAAAGATATATGAACATATAAAGATAGTTTTGTTTAGGCCTTTATGTATGTTTAGAATATTGAAGTCATATACCTATTTATATACTCTCTACGCAATAAAATAAATAAAATATGAGATAAGAGATAGAAACATCAGAGCGTTCAACACGGTGTTTGTTATTCCATCAGGGTTTCGTTCCAAAACCGACATACCGAAATTTGTACCGAGGGGGCTAAACAAAAACACAACCCCAACCTAGAGTCGTGACTTTGCTGAGAAATAGCTCATCCTTGAAGGGAATTTCGTAAAAACTCCCGAAATTACTGGGTCTTCTTACTAGGCTAAAGTAAAGACCTACACCATCCGTTAATTCGGATATTAAAAGACATTATAGTAATGAAACCATTAGTAGGTACAGACCTGATACCTATAGAGACACAGTTATGGTAATGAAATCATTAGAGGAGTCAAGGCACACTCCAGTGTAATGGCACACTCAATTGGTGGTCTAGGTCTAGACGATTTTATCCAAAGACAGTAAAGGGACCTCCCAACTCTCCCAAGTTAGATTAATTAGAAGGTAGGGTAATCTAATACCTAGATACTTGAAGTATGGTACCTGTACGTACTAGAATGGTTAATTAATGTATGTACTTAAAATAACGAAGAGCACAATTTTATTGACGACTTCTACGTCGCGTCGCGTCTTTATTCAACAAACCCCGTTCTCAGAACCGCTGGCTTTCTCCTATCTTGTCGTCCTTCTCTCTTCGCTTTCGGGACGATAAGACCTTAACAGTTTAACCTACTTGAGGATTGAATCAATTCACTCTAGCCAATATTGGATATTGGAAAACCGAAATACACTGGTTCGAAACCACCATCATACACAACATACGTAACCCAGTGAAATCGATGGCTAATGTGTATACCCATTGGTGATTATCGCCCCATGTTTAACTAATGTGGTGATTACTGAATTACTGATTATTATAGTATTATCGCCCTAGAGGAAATAGCACATTTGGTGGAACCTATTGAATCGATTCATGGGTTGTGTTTTCTTGTTAGAATGTTTTTATTGGACGTTTAAAGTCTTTCTTCCTTAGGGTACATTTCCGAAAGGGCATTGCTTTTTACTGTACCACACTTTTTCTGCTTTCGAAGTAAGAAGTGTAAAAGTCGGAGCGAGAACTCTTTTAGAGGCATAGACGCCCTTAGTCTCTAGTTACCCATAAACAGTTACCCAGTTTTTCAGGTCTTATTTAAGATGAGTGTTTCATGTTTCGCAGCCTTGGTACGTTTCGCAGCGATAAAACGGCTATTGTATGGAATTTACAAGTCTGTAGTGTGTCGGTGTGTCCCTCATCGGACGGGCGAGAAGAGACAATGCTTTCTATTTACGTAGGTAGTTAGGTACCTTCGGGGTGAACACGAGAAAGTAACCCGTTGCTATACGAGTGGAAATTTTCGTTTATTCTGGAAATTTCTCTGTCCATCACAGTGCATTTCTTCGTCTACTTCACACCGCATTTCTTTCTTCATCTGTACGTCACCTCATAAACATAATGTTTTTAATGGTATACATTTCATAGGTACTTTGTTATTGGGTAACCTAATCCAGAGTGTTATCGTAGGTAAGGCCTGAAGCCACAACTCAATGTCAAAGTTGGAATTTTATTGATGTTTAATTGTATTTGCCCTGGAAAAAATCCTAACTATGGATAATTAAGAGTCTATAACCGACCATGTGTAACTTATTTAGTCCTCGGGGGAAAAAAGATAACAGATAATAAAAAATTGTCACATATAACTTTGAACTGCTCGGAACTTATCGTAGGTAAGGCCTGAAGCCACAACTCAATGTCAAAGTTGGAATTTTATTGATGTTTAATTGTATTTGCCCTGGAAAAAATCCTTACTATGGATAATTAAGAGTCTATAACATATCGTTAAAAATTGTCAACGGTTTTTCTGGAAAATTGAGATTTTCCATTATTCAAAAGAGTTTTCCGGAGTTTTCCGGAAAACGGTTTGGGATATAGACAATCGGTTTTCACAGGTTTGTTCTGCTCAATGAGAGCTATTTAAAACCGGGCTGGCTGTTAAAAATTTGTCAACGGTTTGTCTGAAAATTGAGATTTTCCATTTTTCAAAAGGGTTTTCCGGAGTTTTCCGGAAAACGGTTTGGGATAATGACAAACGGTTTTCACAGGTTTGTTCTTCTCATTGAGAGCTATATTTTTTTTCATGTGTTATTATGGGGACAGTAGAAATGGTGCCTGGGGGTTTCTCTGGAGCCTTATGGTTCCTGCCCCACTAAGACTAGGTGAGGCTGCTTGTGAGGAGGAGGGTAGAGGTACATTTTCATTTCGGAAACGGAAACGAACGGAAATCCCTCGTCACCAATGTCCTTAGCAAGTAAACACTACATATACACTGACGTTAAATCTGTATCAAACAAAACTACAATGTAGTTGTAGCTAAAGGTATGTAGGTAAGTAGGTACATGCTAAGTAAGTACTGACCGATTACCCAAGACATCACAATGATTAATCAATTAAGAAAATGACCTTTCTTATCAAACTGCACCGACAAATAGAAAAACAAAACTACAATGTAGTTGTAGCTAAAGGTATGTAGGTAAGTAAGTACATGCTAAGTAAGTACTGACCGATTACCCAAGACATCATAATGATTAATCAATTAAGAAAATGACCTTTCTTATCAACCTGCACCGACAAATAGAAAATATTGTAGAATTTGTAAAACGGAAAATACTAGTAGGTACAACTCGCGTAAATAGATTAACTTTCAAGAGGATATACCATTTCAAGGTTGACCTCTGATTATTTTGGAACATTGGACTCATTAAACTGATAACTGGCATTAGCTAGGCACACATTACCTCCAGGTTGACATGTTTGAATGCTCTACGAGTCAACATAGTCAATATTGGAAGATTCGTAGAAGCTTAGGCCAGCCACTCACTATCAGGTAGTACACCTGATCAGGTCTACCTGATAGTTAGTAGCTGGCCTTAAATTCTTAGAAGCTAAACCCACCCTTTAGTTCTGTTTGTTCCTGATCAGGTCTACCTGATAGTTAGTAGCTGGCCTTAGGTTCTTAGAAGCTAAACCCATCCTTTAGGTCTGTTTGCTCCTACACCCAAACCTCTGAGTGGGCTTTTTGTGTATGAAACCAATATTGAAAGAACTAGGAACCTAACAACCTATCTCTGAAAGGAGTTCTCATTTCGAAACTTCTCCTACTCTGAGCGCAGAAAAAGGATCGTACCGTAGAAAATCCGAAGTCAATATTGAAAGAATAGGTAACTGCATAAAGTGGTAAATAGGTTCTCAAATTTACAACAATACATGAGATGAAACAAACAAAAACAGTAGGTACACAGGTCCACGTAGGGAGCAATGAATTTGATAAACATATTGAACGATAACAAATAGAAAGTAGGCATCAAAACATGTTTGGGAGATGTATTGTTTACGTTTAGGTATTTGTTGTTTACCGAGACCAAAAGTTACGTCACAATAAAAACAACATGTCAACATGAGACAAAGTATGACTTCAATGTTGTTGACTTGGTTTGGTTTGGTTGTTGTTCGTTTGTTCGTTTTAAGTTTTTGGTTGTTTGTTGTTGTTGTTGCTGCCTCTTTGTGATTGCTCAGACGGTGTGTCACGTGACTGCGAATTTGTGACAATAAACAATAGGAAATGTGATCTAGGATATATACGTCTCTTTAGATATAATAGGTGCTTATTATGAACTTGATAGACTTATGAATCATAAGTATGTTTACTAGGCACCTAGGTTACCGAGACCAAAAGTTACGTCACAATAAAAACAACATGTCAACATGAGACAAAGTATGACTTCAATGTTGTTGACTTGGTTTGGTTGTTTTTCGTTTGTTCGTTTTAAGTTTTTGGTTGTTTGTTGTTGTTGTTGCTGCCTCTTTGTGATTGCTCAGACGGTGTGTCACGTGACTACGAGTATGTGACAATAAACAATAGGAAATGTGATCTAGGATCTCCACGTCTCTTTAGATATACGAGTAATAGGTGCTTATTATGAACTTGATAGTTACGTCACAATAAAAACAACATGTCAACATGAGACAAAGTATGACTTCAATGTTGTTGACTTGGTTTGGTTTGGTTGTTGTTCGTTTTAATTTTTTGGTTGTTTGTTGTTGTTGTTGTTGTTGCTGCCTCTTTGTGATTGCTCAGACGGTGTGTCACGTGACTCTGAATTTGTGACAATAAACAATAGGAAATGTGATCTAGGTCTAGAATCTCGACGTCTCTTTAGATATAACAGGTGCTTATTATGAACTTGATAGACTTATGAATCATAAGTAAGTTTACTAGGCACCTAAGTAAATAGGTTTGCTGATATGAATAACAAGGTAAATTTACTCACACTCACCTCTCTAAATATTGCTGATGTTATAAATGTTGATGCTTTATAAATAGACGTTAAATCATCTTTAGTCTTTAGCCATCCGGCATCGACATTAGAGCACCAAATTTTTATTGGATCTCAAAGAGGCCTAATCGCGTCCTAAATATTTCCTAAAAAGAAGAAGAAGAAGAAGAAGAAGAAAAAAAAATGGATAAAAAATATGAATTTTCTTATACTTAGAGAGTGTAGGTACATACCTTCAAAAGCTTCAGTCAGCGGAATTAAAAACCGGATAATAAACCTTTCCAGGTCACAACTCTAGGAAACAGCCCGTATAAAAATGTAAGAAAAGAAATTCAACTCTCTTGTCTGTGCAAAAGATTTTTGTTTTTTGCACAGTGAAAACCCAAAGATACCTACCCAGTGAACCCCAGTGTTTAATCTATTTTTTAGAAAGTCTTGTTAGCACCCACGGTTAGGATGAACTTATTGGAATATTATACCAGACCAACAAACCTCTAATGGTAAAATGCATAAGTTGATCTTTAGATAGGTATTGACTCTAAGCTCATTTCTATGGAAATCTTGTTCAAATCTCTGATATGCATACAGATGACATGACATGTGTTGTTTTCTAATGCTTGACTGTTAGGTGTTAGGTCATTTCTGTGTTTCTGTTGTGGGTGTAATATATTGGTATTAGTACCTAAATCAGGCATGTAATGGCCGTATAACTTGAGTTTGAGCATGCCTCATTTGTCTCATTAATATTCCCATTCTTCAAGTTAGATGAAGTACCCAAGTATGCACTGACTCAGCCATATTTCCCTCGTCAAATACAAATTTCTTATTCAAGGCATCAATCCATCAATTAACGTTGGGACAGGAATTACCCGATTTTTTTTTTCTTTTTTTTATTTTCATGGGAAGTACCAAAAGACCTTAACCGAAGTGCCTAATAATAGCTAACGACTAATGACTAGCACTAGCAAAGCAAAACGGGTATTGTAAATTGAGGAAAATATAATGCAAAAAATCCCATCCCCCCGAGGGAAGGAGGATTGTAATGTGGTGAGAGACTGCAAGAAAAATACCCAAGTTTTAATATTAATGTAACAAAGTTCCTTTTTCTGTTGAACATTTTTGCCGGATTTCATCAAAATCGGACAAACCATTCGAGAGTTATGGTGAAAGAAACGAACAGGCAAACTAAAGAAAAAAAGTCAGCCTAGCTTGATTGGTAGCGTCTGCCGTGTAAGCGCTAGGCCGCAGGTTTGATTTCCGCCCGGGGCGGATCTTATCCGGAACGGATAATGTTCGTTCTCGGAACGACTGGCTTTCTCCTATAATATTTTTGCCGAATTTCATCAAAATCGGACAAACCATTCGAGAGTTATGGTGAAAGAAACGAACAGGCAAACTAAAGAAAAAAAGTAAAAAAGACAGCCTAGCTTGATTGGTAGCGTCTGCCGTGTACGTGCTAAGCCGCAGGTTCGATTCCTGCCTGGGACGGATTTTATCCCGAACGGATAATGTTCGTTCTCGGAACGACTGGCTTTCTCCTATCCTGCCTTCCTTCTCTATTCGAATTTGCCACGATAAGACCTTAGTAGTTACAGTTCCCTCTGTAAAACCTCTTAAAAAAAAAAATGATTGAGCTAAAACTTAGGGCTCCCTTCATTCGTCCGTCCAAGCTTGAGAGATTTTTTTCAAGTCAGAGTCAGAGTTTGAGA
Source organism: Diaphorina citri (assembly GCF_000475195.1). Classification (NCBI taxonomy): domain Eukaryota; kingdom Metazoa; phylum Arthropoda; class Insecta; order Hemiptera; family Psyllidae; genus Diaphorina; species Diaphorina citri. The sequence goes on along the minus strand of NW_007381035.1, from coordinate 8,178 downwards.
TTGAGATATTTCTCAGCATGAGGGCAGAGTTTATTCACCTACTTTCTGTTTCAAAAAAGTAAAAACATAAACAACAGCATCAGAGAGTTTTATTCGTTCAACTCGTCTATTCTTATGTTGAACACATAAAGATAGTTTTGTTTAGGTCTTTATGTATGTTTAGAATATTGAATATACCTATTTATATACTCTCTACGCAATAAAATATGAGATAAGAGATAGAAACATCAGAGCGTTCAACACGGTGTTTGTTATTCCATCAGGGTTTCGTTCCAAAACCGACATACCAAAATTTGTACCGAGGGGGCTAAACAAAAACACAACCCCAACCTAGAGTGGTGACTTTGCTGAGAATCTATTCGAATTTGCCATGATAAGACCTTAGCAGTTACAGTTCCCTCTGTAAAACCTCTTTAAAAAAAATGATTGAGTTAAAACTTAGAGCTCCCTTCATTCGTCCGTCCAAGCTTGAGAGATTTTTTTCAAGTCAGTCAGAGTTTGAGATTGGGATACTTCTCAGCATGAGGGCAGAGTTTATTCACCTACTTTCTGTTTCAAAAAACATAAACAACAACATCAGAGAGTTTTATTCGTTCAACTCGTCTATTCTTATGTTGAACACATAAAGATAGTTTTGTTTAGGTCTTTATGTATGTTTAGAATATTGAATATACCTATTTATATACTCTCTACGCAATAAAATATGAGATAAGAGATAGAAACATCAGAGCGTTCAACACGGTGTTTGTTATTCCATCAGGGTTTCGTTCCAAAACCGACATACCGAAATTTGTACCGAGGGGGCTAAACAAAAACACAACCCCAACCTAGAGTGGTGACTTTGCTGAGAAATAGCTCATCCTTCAAGGGAATTTCGTAAAAACTCCCGAAATTACTGGGTCTTCTTACTAGGCTAAAGTAAAGACCTATACACCATCTGTTAATTCGGATATTAAAAGACGTTATAGTAATGAAACCATTAGTAGGTACAGACCTAATACCTATAGAGACACAGTTATGGTAATGAAACCATTAGAGGAGTCAAGGCACACTCCAGTGTAATGGCACACTCAAATGGTGGTCTAGGTCTAGACGATTTTATCCAAAGACAGTAAAGGGACCTCCCAAGTTAGATTAATCAGAAGGTAGGGTAATCTAATTGCTGAGAAATAGCTCATCCTTCAAGGGAATTTCGTAAAAACTCCCGAAATTACTGGGTCTTCTTACTAGGCTAAAGTAAAGACCTACACCATCTGTTAATTCGGATATTAAAAGACATTATAGTAATGAAACCATTAGTAGGTACAGACCTAATACCTATAGAGACACAGTTATGGTTATGGTAATGAAACCATTAGAGGAATCAAGGCACACTCCAGTGTAATGGCACACTCAAATGGTGGTCTAGACTTAGAGCTTAGACGATGTTATCCAAATTAGATTTATCAAAAAGTAGGTAATCTAATAATACCTACGTTAATTATGTACCAGAATAGTTAATTATGCAGTGAAATAACGAAGAGAACAATTTTATTGACGACTTTAACGTCGTGTCACCAACCAGTTCAAAGCTTCAAAGTTTTTCAACAACCCCCCGGTTGTTCTGGGAAAGACTGGCTTCTTCTATCCTGTCTTCTCTCTTCTCTTTCGGGACGATAAGACCTTAACTGTGACCTACAGCTTCCTCTATCGAACGTCTTTTTTTTTTATCAACAACCCCCGGTATATAAAGTAGGTATACATGCTTTTGAATCTTGTCCAACTTTGTTTATTTATTTTAGCATTCATCTCGATAATTTTTCACTTTCCAAGTTCACACGCGTCTCTCCCTCCTTTCACTTTCTTTCCCTCCTCCACCTATCAGTTTTTCCCTCCTCTTCCCCCATTCCTCCCTCTCGCTGATAAAGACGATTACGATTTGATTAGCCTTGTTGTTTTTGGCTATTTATTAGTAAATAACAACAACAAGAACAACAAGGTTCTTTAATATGATTGTTAATATTGTTCGCGCCGTTAGCCTTGTTTAGGGCCAATTTGCCAATGAAAAATTTCCTTGAAGCTTAAGGAAAAAGTTTTTTTTTCTTTTTAATTTTATATTTTATTTCTTCTTTCTTTTTCAATTTTCCTTGTTAGCCATTTTTCCTAGTGTCTTGCGAAGATGTACCTACTGGTCATACAAGATTCATTTTCCTCCATTAATTTGACCTCCCAAGTTAGATTAATCAGAAGGTACTTGAAGTATGGTACCTGTTATCTACTAGAATGGTTAATTAATGTATGTACTCGTATGTATGTACTTAAAATAACGAAGAGCACAATTTTAATGACGACTTCTACGTCGCGTCGCGTTTTTATTCAACAAACCCCCTTCTCAGAACCGCTGGCTTTCTCCTATCCTGTCGTCGTCCTTCTCTCTTCGCTCTTCGCTTTCGGCTTTCGGGACGATAAGACCTTAGCAGTTCAACCTACAGCTCCCTCTATCGAACGTCTTTTTTTTTATCAATAACCCCCGGTATATTAAGTAGGTATATCTGCATTTGAATCTTGTCCAACTTTGTTTATTTATTTTAGCATTCATCTCGATAATTTTTCACTTTCCAAGTTCACACGCGTCTCTCCCTCCTTTCACTTTCTTTCCCTCCTCCACCTATCAGTTTTTTCCCTCCTCTTCCCCCATTCCTCCCTCTCGCTGATAAAGATGATTATGATTTGATTAGCCTTGTTGTTTTTGGTTATTTATTAGTAAAAAACAAGAACACCAAGGTTCTTTAATATGATTGTTAATATTGTTCGCGCCGTTAGCCTTGTTTAGGGCCAATTTGTCAATGAAAAATTTCCTTGAAGCTTAAGGAAAAAGATTTTTTTTTTCTTTTTAATTTTATATTTTATTTCTTCTTTCTTTTTCAATTTTCCTCGTTAGCCATTTTTCCTAGCGTCTTGCGAAGATGTACCTACTGGTCATACCAGATTCATTTTCCTCCATTAATTACGACCATGTGTAACTTATTTAGTCCTCGGGGGAAAAAAGATAACAGATAATAAAAAATTGTCACATATAACTTTGAACTGCTCGAATTCAACTCTCTTGTCTGTAATCAGTGTGATAACTCGAGGTACAATGGCATTCGTGCTCTTATCAGCGGAGTAAGGAGTAACTCGGCACGTAACTCCAAAGTATTATCACATCAATAAAATTCTATAATTATGATTTCGTCCATGCAGGGCGATTTTGTGTCGCGCGATTGGCTCTGACGTCGAATCAAAATTATATAGATGATTTTAGGGGGAAAAAGCACGTTCATAGTCAGGATTTGGAAGAAAGAGGTGGAGGTGGTAGTAGAAGGAGGTGGAAAAATGGAGAGAGTTTGTTGGGATTCAAAGATGAGCCAATTAGTTGGTACAAAGAACACTGACCTACAAGTATATCTGTGATAAGTTATTAAATAAAACGTCAATATTTCTGGTAATATCATTCATGATCAGGACCACAATCTGAGTTCAAACTTTCAAATTTGGTTATAGATCAACTCTTGGGTTAGCATCGACATCCCCTGATGTATAGGTACCTACGGATCCTCTGATATTGCTAGGTAATACCCACATCATAAATCAAGCTAGAACCATAAGTAGGTGTACCTATCGAGGAAATAACCTAGCTTGTATCTATCAAGGTAGGTACATACATAAGGAAAAATTATTATGGGATCGACCTCCAGCCCCAGGGAAAAGCTATCGGGTAAACCTAGAGAACCATTTCCTCAGGTTCTTCAGCCAATGTATCCTTCTTCCAGGACCTTGGGCACTCAGAGTGTTAAGGATGCAAAGAGGATATACCTAAACCTACTGATAAAACTAATAGTTCAATAGATAAATACCTGAGGCGCCAAAAGTTTATGGCGGAGAGATAATGTGAAATGGATTTAGATTTAGAACAAGATGCAATAAATTGGATCTACAGTCGAACCTGTCTAAGTGGGACTCGTGTAAGTGGGAAACCTGGATAACTGGGGAAAAAATCGTGGCCCCTTCATGGCAACCTCTCTAAGAAGGACACTTTTTTAACTGGGAAACCTGGATAAGTGGGAAAAATTGTCGGTCCCTTGGATTCCCACTTAGACAGGTACGACTGTATTTCGTTGGCAAATAATGCCCTTAGAATAATATTTCTATGGAAACGGAATCAGATTTCTATAAAGAATGTGCATGGTATAGTTTTGGCGTCTCCACTAATTTTCTAACACTACAAGCGACATTAATCTCAGATCTCAGTAGGTAATCAGTTCGTTTACAAGAATAGTACATAGGTCAGGAGGACACTTTTTTAACTGGGAAACCTGGATAAGTGGGAAAAAATTGTCGGTCCCTTGGATTCCCACTTAGACAGGTTCGACTGTATTTCGTTGGCAAATAATGCCCTTAGCATAATATTTCTATGGAAACAGAATCAGATTTCTATAAAGAATCTGCATGGTAGTTTTAGCGTCTCCACTAATTTTCCAACACTACAAGCGACATTAATCTCAGTAGGTAATCAGTTCGTTTACAAGAATAGTAGGTACATAGGTCAGTAGTTCTTAGTTTAAATTTAGAATCTATAAACTTACACGGGTTTGTTTTAAGATTTGTTTTATGTCTTAAAAGACCCTAATAATTGGGGAGGCACCTAATAGGTTAGTATGTATTTATAAAGTATAAACATAGTGGTACTTATGTAGGATCGAGTTTAACGAGTATACCTATGAACTTCTCATATTATCGCAAATCTGACCATGGTAAATATGCAATTTCCTTGGTAAATATGCAATTTCATCGTTGAGAATATCGATCAGTCTACGACCTTGATATTATCTTGATAGAATCATGTCCGTTAATTGCCGGTGATTATGATTGATTCTATGAAAAGATCGGCACGCATTTTATCTTAATTTATTTTTTTTAAAAGCTTATTATAACGCTGTACTTATGAGGATAATAGTTGATAGAATCATGTCCGTTAATTGCCGGTGATTATGATTGATTCTATGAAAAGATCGGCACGCATTTTATCTTAATTTATTTTTTTTTTAAATCTTATAATAACGCTGTACTTATGAGGATAATACTTCTATAATTAAGATTATTATTTAATAATAGGTATTGGTATCGATATCCATTATTACTTTATTACGTCTTTATTTATCCGTGCGGTTGTAAAAATCAGAACAAAACCGCGGGCGCGGTGTTCGATTTCAGAAACATCTATGTGTGTCTATTAGATACCATACTTTTTTTTTTCCATATTTCATTACTTTCGTTTCTCGTCAGGGAAAAATAAAAGTCTTTACCGATTTTTTTCAATATTCAAAAGATTTTATTTTTTTTACCGTCCACTTAGAAATTAGAGCACCAAATTTTTATTGGATCTCAAAGAGGCCTAATCGCGTCCTAAATATTTCCTAAAAAGAAGAAGAAGAAGAAGAAGAAGAAGAAGAAAGGATAATAGTTCTATAATTAAGATTATTATTTAATAATAGGTATTGGTATCGATATCCATTATTACTTTATTACGTCTTTATTTATCCGTGCGGTTGTAAAAATCAGAACAAAACCGCGGGCGCGGTGTTCGATTTCAGAAACATCTATGTGTGTCTATTAGATACCATACTTTTTTTTTTCCATATTTCATTACTTTCGTTTCTCGTCAGGGAAAAATAAAAGTCTTTACCGATTTTTTTCAATATTCAAAAGATTTTATTTTTTTTACCGTCCACTTAGAAATTAGAGCACCAAATTTTTATTGGATCTCAAAGAGGCCTAATCGCGTCCTAAATATTTCCTAAAAAGAAGAAGAAGAAGAAGAAGAAGAAGAAGAAAAACAACAAGAACAACACTAACATCACCAACTACACCAACATAAAACTTACGTTCATTTAACGACCATATGTTAGTACATATTGCAATCGGAGTGACCTATATGTTAGTAACGCCCCCTGCTGCCTGTCCATTGGGTTCTTTATACACTTGGAATAGAATTTATATAGACCAGTATGGCATTTAGATCAGAGGTTTGCAGACTGCTTTTTCCCCCGTGCAGTCAGGGCCGGATTAGCCCCCCGCGGGGCCCGGGGCAGTTTCAAAGGCGCGGGGCCCCCAGGACCTACCCCCCTCCCTACTAGAAAACACTTCTATACCTACCTAATTCATTTGTATCAATCAATACCTACGGATTTCGAGTTTTTTTTATAGAAAAAAACCCATAATATCTAGTGTAAGTCCTCAAAGCGCGGGGCCCGTGGCAGTTTGCCATTCTGCCTAATGGGTAATCCGGCCCTGCGTGCAGTGTGCCCCCTCTTGGGTAAATTGAGGCCCATTCGATCATTGTATGGTTCAGAATTTACCAGGCAGTTGTCATAGACTGTGAGCTTGAAAAAAGATAAAAATCTTAACTGACCAAGTTGGTTGCAAACTATTCTTGTACAGTTGGTGAGACAAAAGAGCACACACAAATGAGTCAAATCTTGCAACTAACTTTTGATCTATGTTTACTGGACTAATTGACTTGAAACTTTGTATGACAATGGGTTATTTGCGAAAACCTTTTTATAGAGACCAAAGTCTTATTTTAAGTTTCAACCCAACAAAGCTCTCCTTGTCAGTCTAGTTAGCTTGGAAGGTAGCGCGCCTGCCTTGTAAACACTAGGTCGCGGGTTCGATTCCCGCCTGGGAGAACTTTATCCTGAACAGATAAGGTTCGTTCTCGGAACGGCTGACTTTCTCCTATCCTGTCTTCCTATCTCTTCGCGTTCGGGACGATGAGACCTTAGCAGTTACAGGTTACACTTCCCTCTAACGTACTGTATAAGGATAAGGTTCGTTTTCGGACACCCGATTCTCCTTTCTTCGTCAATTTTCCCACACCCTATATTTCACATTTAGAACGTTAACAATAAAACCCGAATGCAAAGTTAAAAGCTCGAGTAACAGTAATACAATCAGCACTTAGTGTTGACCCTGTCTTCATAGGTACCCATAAAAAGGGTGCCTAATTGAGTTTCCACATGTACCATACAAACACGTTATTTTTTCAAGAATTTATCAGTTCATATTTTTTTCACACATACCAAAACAACGTGCAATAATAAAATTTAGGGCTAATGGTTAATGGGTCTAATGCACTTTTTTATTATTGACTTTTTCAATTGAACTGATTCCAATCTTATCAAAATCAACATCAAATTGGGAACTTTCAAAATGGAAATTGCAAACACGCAACACTATTGTAAAATTAATTGTTTCATTCCTGTTGAATTACCAATTAGTATTCCATCGGGATCGGGATCTCTTATTTAATCCAGATGAAAACAAAAGGATTTTTTTTTTTACCAGCCTAGTTAGCTTAGTTGGTAGCGTGTCTGCCTTGTAAGCGCTAGGCCGCGGTGTGCGGGTTCGATTCCCGGATGGGGCGGATTTGGATAAGGTTTGTTCTCGGAACGGTTGGCTTTCTCCTATCCTGTCTTCTTTCTCTCTTCGATTTCGGGACGATAAGACCTTAGCAGTTACAGTTCCCCCTGTCAAACCTCTTAAAAAAAATGTTTTTTTTTTTTTTACATTTGACCATTTATCAAGCGAGCACAGACCAAAACTTGCCAATGAGCACTTTTGTTCACGCTTTTGCCTGTTAACGTGTTAACCATGAGTTAAGACAATATCGGCCACTCGACCTGTTGGTACGCAAACATCGCCGCAACATGCGTAACAGACAAAATTACCCATTAAAATTGTGTTCATATCCTAATATAACTTATCTGGCTCCTGTTATAGGTCTAACGGAGATAACTTTCATCCGATTCGAAAAGGCCTTTAACCTCCATAGCTATGTAGTTAACTCATTCCTACGTAAGAGATTATATGTAGATTACTACTGGTAGGTACTTGTACTATGCTAGTCTACGCATACCTACCTATTATTATCATCTAAAATATCTAGTATAATGTGTATACTAGCAATACTTAGTGAAGTTTGTATTGCAAATATTGCAATTTCATTACTACGATTATACCTGTGTCTGTACGGCACATACGAGTATGTCCATGTACATATTGCATACCTAGCGGTTGTTAAAGCTCGCAAAATCCATTTTATGGTTATTTCGTGTGAATTCTTTGCTTGCAAATTCCAAACATTATTATCGCGACTCG
>NW_007381034.1:0-17241 GCF_000475195.1 Diaphorina citri | reverse complement strand
ACAAAATGGGTACTAAATGATGGGCTTTGGTACAAATTCGCAGCAAAAGTTGTGGTGCTAACTTCACGCACCTAGGTAATGGGAATATCAAGAAAATGGGAGATATAGAAGCGCTAGGAACTGGAAAGGGGGAGAAGGGAAAAATATAATGGTATTGGAAGAAGAAGGTAGGAGAAGACGAAGAAGATAATGTGATAATCGATAGAGATATGCCATATAAGAAACAAGAAGAACAAGATAGCAGAAGATTATTTATTTTATAAGATTAGGTGCAAAATCTAGTAATCCTATAACTATTTTATCTGGCAAAACGGTCGTTTTGTGAATCGTCAGTGAAGTGGATAAAATAGAGGTAACAAAACCTTAGGGATTGAGTAGTATGAGTTTCTTGCATGAGTTGCATGCTAAGGAGCAAGAGTTAAAACTTGAGAAAAGAACTTTTATACAACACATAACTCTATACATATTGTAGCTAGGACGTACCTAGATTTATAAGTGATTGAATCAAGTTCAATATTTTAACCTTCACATAGTTACAGTCATCCATTCAGATGGTTATCTGACTTCATTTATTATTTCAGGTCATCCCTAATTTCAGAAGTAAAGCTCATTTCCAGTACCTTCATGAATTCTTCACTACCAATTTCTCCATTTTTTCCATCAATTCTTGTTAATGTTTTCATGAATAATGCTCCTTTATCATAATTCATTTCCATTAAATTCATCATTATTTTTCTACCTTCGTCTATTCTGCTGCGTCCTACATTAAAGTCTCTGGGGGGGATTTCATCAATTTTTTCCGTCATTATCATTCTGGCCAACGCTCTTTCCTAGACAACAACTCTGAACAAAATACACAAAACGGCAAACCTTGAAAACAATATCAACATGGAATCATATCCCCTGAACAGAATATTACCATGGAATCCATTTCCCTGACCATAAGACGTAAAAGCCAGCAAAACCAACAGAAGCGAACACATAAACGAAGAAAGAAAGAGGACGGGGGAGAAAAAAAAGGTCTAACTGTCGCATAGAAATTTATCCGAGGGACAAAAAAAAATTCCTTGCGTAAGCAAGAAAAAAATTAAAAAAAATCTCCTTTTGTAAAAATTACCCACAAGAAAAGGCCCCGCACCAGCGGTATTAAATAGGGAGTTAGCCTCGGGAAGCCATTGTCCCAGGCTGGACATCGCCGCCACAGACAGTTATTTATGACTTGAATGGGGTTCAACTGCTACTCCAGGCCACTGTTGTTCATTTAAGTAGAACAAGGAGAGAGAAAAAAAAAGGTCACTGAATATAAAAATTAATATAAATGAACCCAGCGTGAGGTTAAAAACACGACTAAGACATCAGAAGGAAGAGAAAGATGGGGAGGAAGAGAAACAACAGTGGGATTATGTGTTTTGGAGGAGAAGGGAAGAAGGTATTGTGGCATTAGATACATGAGATGAACATTGACAGGGTGGTACAAGATGTTACACAATAGCATCATTACTCACAACACCATACAATGTTTCATAACACCATTCAATGTTAGCTTCAAAACACCATTCTATGTGCTTCTAAAGTTGATAGGTTTCCCTAATCCCCCATTCAATGAAAATACAGAACGTGCATGCCTAGTGAAAGAAGTGATTTGATGATTCATCTCAGGACAGACTTCCAAAGAATTGATGCCATTTATCATCTTCCATTCTTACACCCGTTTTGACTGTCGCTTGCTGGTACTTGTTAGAGGGTTTCTGTTCTAGAGTAAGTTTATACAAAGCTCAAGTAGGTAGCTCAAAACAATTGCACACAAACATATTATGTACATAAGTTCAATATGAACAAGTCTTTATTTAAAATTGACCATTTTCTTTGATAGCATTGCTAGGCGCTATGTCTTGTCAATCTAAGGCAGTCATTCTCAACACAAAGTAAGGCAGGATCGTCATGACAGCTGTAGTTGTTACAAACCATGTGCCTGTCTTCGCCACTTCCACCACCTGTCCCACAGTATCCTTCCAGGTTTTCTTCTTGGACATGGGCAACACCAAGTCATCTTGGGCAACACCAACATGGGCAACACCATCTTGACAAGATGAACTCTCATCCAACCAGGAACTACTCATTGCAGAAGGCAAAACCGAAAGCAACACGAGGAATTGTTGAAGAAGGAATTAAAATTTAAATTGTTTTACGGATTGTGAAAATATGTGGATTGAATTTGAATCACGAAGCTAACTATCGCCGGTTTTAATCAATTTTGGCTAAAATGAGAAGTTCCTCATTACTTTATCTAATTTCAACAATGTGCTAAGGAACTCTTCAGTTGGATTAGTAGTTGGGCAAAGACGCTCGTGATCTTCACATGTATTTCAATGACTTCAAGACTTTCACGTCTGGCTGTGGGACTATAAAAAGGGAGGAGAACAGCTAACCCTAACTAGCCTAGCAAGCTGGAAGTTCCTCAAAGGGTTCTCTCTGCTTTCAAAGACCAAGCACAAGTCCTCACGATAGTTGACTGCGGCCAATTTAACAGGACGAGCCAGCCAATTTAACATGGCTAGAGCTAGAAATTTGAATTACCAAGCTAACTATCGCCGGTTTTAATCAATTTTGGCTAAAATGAGAAGTTCCTCATTACTTTATCTGATTTCAACAATTTGCTAAGGAACTCTTCAGTTGGATTAGTAGTTGGGCAAAGACGCTCGTGATCTTCACATGTATTTCAAGACTTTCACGTCTGGCTGTGGGACTATAAAAAGGGAGGAGAACAGCTAACCCTAACTAACCTAGCAAGCTGGAAGTTCCTCAAAGGGTTCTCTCTGCTTTTAAAGACCAAGCACAAGGCCTCACGATAGTTGACTGCGGCCAATTTAACAGGACGAGCCAGCCAATTTAACATGGCTAGAGCTAGAAACCATCACCCCGGTGTATAGCAGATACAAAAAGATGTCTTTTTTTATTCTGCTATCGCCATTCGGCGAAAGCTAAAGCCGCTACAACAACAACAACTTCAAGACTTTCCAGTTACTTCAGTATTTCTTGTCTCACAATAAGAGGAAACGCAGGAAACTTGTACAATACTTTGAGTTGACTTTCGTGTATCGAAACACGTACAACAGACTACACACAACACTTGAATGTCCGTGGAAACACGTGCAAATACGTGCATTCAACACATCGTAACGTACTTATTATATACTTCAGATATTGTGGAATCATAGGATTTTGGATTTGGATGTAAAATGTTGAAGACCATTAATACCTACCATTAATAGCTACCTAATATTCTACTCATGGATCATAGATTTCCTAATCAAAGGTCTCCTTTGATTAGGACCTTTTGGGAATTTTAGAAATCTATGAGGTAAGATGGGTCTAGCGTAGGCTGGTCAATGTCTATTACATTGACTAGCCAGACCAGAACATAGAACAGAACTTCCCAATATCCACATTTTTTTAGGGTTTTTGAAAGTTGGTTTCTGTCGACTGGTTCCTTTCTGCTTATTGCTGTCCAATTGAAACTCGCTCTTGGAAATCCAAGTTGTACACATCCTTATTCCTGTATGAATAGTGATAATGACAAACACACTCCATGCTCCATGTCTCCATGTTGTATTTCGTATGCTAATCAGATGGTCCAATGTATCTGAAATACTAATACTGAACATAGCGCTATTATCTAATATGGGAGATACTGTCCAATTGAAACTCGCTCTTGGAAATCCAAGTTGTACACATCCTTATTCCTGTATGAATAGTGATAATGACAAACACACTCCATGTCTCCATGTTGTATTTCGTATGATAATCAGATGGTCCAATGTATCTCAAATACTAATACTGAACATAGCGCTATTATCTAATATGGAAGATGTAGTTATGAATATTACAAGAATGAAGCATTTGAAGCAATAATAGATAGCAATAACATTATAGTCTCATATCCAATAAGTCGGTATTCTCTTGTAAATTCATACACAGCTAGATAAGACAATGGCGGTGGATGGTAGGTATGCTCGTAGTAGTAACCAAGGCTTGATAGAAACGTAGAATGTAGGGATTGTAGGGTGTCTAAAAGTGACCCACCTCAACTTCAGTACATAACTTAAGTACAGTACATAACTTAAGTAGAAGCAATAATAGATAGCAATAACATTATAGTCTCATATCCAATAAGTCGGTATTCTCTTGTAAATTCATACACAGCTAGATAAGACAGTGGCAGTGTCTCCATGTTGTATTTCGTATGCTAATCAGATGGTCCAATGTATCTGAAATACTAATACTGAACATAGCGCTATTATCTAATATGGAAGATGTAGTTGTGAATATTACAAGAATGAAGCATTTGAAGCAATAATAGATAGCAATAACATTATAGTCTCATATCCAATAAGTCGATATTCTCTTGCAACTTGTAAGTTCATACACAGCTAGATAAGACAATGGCGGTGGATGGTAGGTATGCTCGTAGTAGCAAGGCTTGATAGAAACGTAGAATGTAGGGTGTCTAAAAGTGACCCACCTCGACTTAAGTACATAACTTAAGTACAGTACATACTTGTACAGTAAGTACACCACAAGTACAGTACGACTTAAGTACATAAGTACATATAACATTTTTAAATCCATTTAGCATTAATTTATTTTCCTAAAAGCCTTTTTCTGAACCAACAAGCTGTTTCAAATCCTTTTTCTTACACCAACATTAGGTCAAAAATGGGACTTTCGACCGGGCCTTAAGTAAAGTATACCCATATTCACCTTTCTCGCCAAGCCGCCCCAGTTTTAGACCAAAGACACACCACTAGTATATCCGGGCTTTTCCCGGCTAAATAATCGTCTTTGAATATTTGAATAGCAAATTTTTGTTTCTCTTTTTATCGTACTCTCTCTCTCTCTCTCTCTCTCTCTCTCTCTCTCTCTCTCTCTCTCTCTCTCTCTCTCTCTCTCTCTCTGTTTCATCCTGGTGCATTGGTCGCCTTTTACTTCCCAAGGGACATAGTGACTTGTAGCGGCATTAACAAAGACATTACTATGAAGATGAAGGGTGTTTTCTAATTTCGAAACAAATACCACGAATCCTAAATCCAATGTCAATAAAATGGAAACTAAAAATAGAAGGAAATCTGCAGGACTGATTCGACGGAAGAATAAGAAACTAATGTTTGCCCAAGAGCTACACAAAATACAAAGCTATATAGGATTCAATCTAATTAAATTACCTTCCACAATAGCGGTATGATGAAGGGGGGTTGAAGCTGGCTCGAAATGTCATCTAGATCAGTTGACGAAAATCTCTGGTCAGGTGGGATGTATACATTGCAAGATGTTTTCTAATTTCGAAACAAATGCCATGAATCCTAAATCCAATGTCAATAAAATGGAAACTAAAAATAGAAGGAAATCTGCAGGACCGATTCGACGGAAGAATAAGAAACTTATGTTTGCCCAAGAGCTACACAAAATACAAAGCTGTATAGGATTCAATCTAATTAAATTACCTTCCACAATAGCGAAGGAAAATGTTTCCCTTTGGAATTACAGGACAGAGCTGTACGGCCTGTAATTAAATTGAAAAGCGGGAGGAAGAAAAATACAGAAAAAGATGCTGGAACGAAATTAAAGTCCGAACCTATAATGATGCCACAATAGCGAAGGAAAATGTTTCCCTTGGGAATTACAGGACAGAGCTGTACGGCCTGTAATTAAATTGAAAAGCGGGAGGAAGAAAATTACAGAAAAAGATGCTGGAACGAAATAAAAGTCCGAACCTATAATGATGCTTTTTTCCAACCTTTTTTTTTTCTATTTCAACCTGAGTTCGAATAGTTTTGCACAGAGAGTTAAAGTGGCAAAGAAATTCCTGCAGTCTCCCCCACCCGCTATCCTGAACCCCAGCAGCCATTGTTTTTAATGGTGCTGAATGAAATTTGCACCCGAACCTGACAATGCCAGACACAAATGAAATGGGCCAGGACCCAAAACTACTACACATACTCCATTGGAGACAAAAACGTTTTCAGTAGCACCGCGTTCCTATGGAGTGTAATTTCATCGCATTGAATAGGGGTGCCTAACCGTTTTTCAGATTGTTACCTAACCCAACTTGTAACTTATAATGTTTGTAAATAATGTATTTACTAGCACAGTGGAACGGTGAGATGTACGTATTTCTTCGAAGTTTTTTTTTTTTTGGCATAATTAATGGTACTATTTGAGATATTGTAAGGCTAAAAATTCGTCATATCTACGTAGCTTTATTCCAGGTAACACCCACTAAAATACTTAATTCCATTACGTGACCCGATACGATGTGAGTCCGTCTGTAAATCTAGAAATATCATCCAAAATTTGAACCGTGGTATAATTTCCTCAAGGTGGTATAATTTCCTCTTAGGTTGGGAAACCCTAGACATATTACAAAGATACTTATGTCATACATTGAACGTAAACAAAAACTTGCAAACAGCATTCAGAGAATGAAAGCAACGTGAATTATTACACAGAATTATTAACATAACTACACGTGAGCTTGATATGCATAGTCAGGGATGGCAACTCTTTATGAAAAAGTCTAATGAACAGGTGAGGATCAGAAAGGCAAAGACATCTTTTAGAAACATACAAACCAAAGAATATGACATTGAATGCATCAAGTTGGTAATTAACAAATGTGATCTACAAAGGAACAAGAAAACTCCAGGTATTACAAAGAGATTGAAAGAAACAAGAAATCCAAGGCAATTAGGGCAATCTCATTGTAGGTATTGATTTAATGGGACCAGTTGGTTTAACTTCAAGTTAGTTTAAAGTCTGATCCCGAACATAACTAATGAATATTTTTCTTTTAGGGTCACGTGGTCTTCAAAAAAAGCTCTGTGAATTGCAGCGGAGAAGAGGAGCTCCATGTTGCTAAATCCAATCACGAAATGTGGAACAACTCATCAAAGGAGGGGGGGGGGAGAAAAGAGTTACAGGGAACAATATTCAGCTTGGAAATCTATCGAAACACGTACAACAGACTACACACAACACTTGAATGTCCGTGGAAACACGTGCAAATACGTGCATTCAACACATCGTAACATATTTATTATATGCTACAGATATTGTGGAATCATAGATCATAGGATTTTGGATTTGGATGTGAAATGTTGAAGACCATTAAAACTTCTTTAGCAATATCAAAGATAAGACTCTCATTTTGGCAAAAGAAAAGTTCAAATCGGAATGATATTCTAAAGCAAAATGGACAGGCAAAAGAAAACCACAACTTTTTGAAGTTGTACCATTTGGTCTTGTGTCCTGGTGCATTTGAAATCAGACAATGAAATTTTCATCCTCGTTAACACCTTCTTGTCTTTTGTTCTCATTGGACCAGGATTTCAAGAGAGAAACCCCAAAGCTCAAATCCTACAGCTGAAGACGGGTCTGGAGTTCAGACCCGAAACGTCCGAACAATAAGGTACGTGCCAACTTGAAGTCCCATAAAAAGTATAAATCAAAGATAAGACTCTCATTTTGGCAAAAGAAAAGTTCAAATCGGAATGATATTCTAAAGTAAAATGGACAGACAAAAGAAAACCACAACTTTTTGAAGTTGTACCATTTGGTCTTGTGTCCTGGTGCATTTGAAATCAGACAATGAAATCCACTTACCCTATTTGACAGACGCGACGCTTGACGATTAGATGAAATTGAGCAGACTGTGACCTGAACGGCAGATGTGGTTACTCTCATTTAATCGCCATCACCAGTAAGGTTCACTGCATTTGACTGAGGTTCACTTAAGGTGGGAAAAAAATCCTACACACCTTTGCTGCAAGTCATGTTTGACACCGAAAACAAATGTTTGACATGAGAAAACACTCGTTACAAATGAGAACAAAAGACGTGTTGGGAATGGTTAGAGCTTGCATAAAGTTGAGTGAAGGTAATACAACCCCTGCAGCCTGCATCATATGCAGAACACCACTAAAACTAAACATGCCCTTGCGAAATACTGAAAGTTTTTTACCCATAAGTCTAAAAAGTTGAAAATATACAACGCTCTTCCTCTTCTGAATATTTTGACTGGAAATACGACATAGAGCACAGGATGTTGGATAGAATGTATAAACTAGGGGACATTTGTAAGATAGGGGACACTTGCATCATATGCAGAACACCACTAAAACTAAACATGCCCTTGCGAAATACTGAAAGTTTTTTACCCATAAGTCTAAAAAGTTGAAAATGTACAAGCTCCTTCCTCTTCTGAATATTTTGACTGGAAATACGACATAGAGACAGGATGCTGGATAGAATGTAAACTAGGGGACATTTGTAAGATAGGGATAGGGGACACCATACGGAAATGGCTGATGAATGGCCAAAAGTTAAAATGAAAGGAATGACCCAAAGTTGAGACCGAGTTACAGAGACATGGTGAAGTCAACTTATCAATTAGGTTAACTAGGTAGGTATACCTACATATAGGTACATACCTACTATGTATAATTAATACTTGAATGTATGTAATGTACATAAGAATGATAACATTTTGTCCAATACATATGCTCTATTTACCAAAGTTTCATGCAATAATATTGACAGACTACCTCCAAGTCCTAAAAGGAGTACTCTCACAAACCTCAACTCCTTTAAGGACTAGGAGCAATGGTAGACCAAAGTAAACAAAATGTGGTAACCGCATAAATGTCTATTTGTTGTTCAAGATACCTGATGGAACATTCAAATGGCATACAAGTTGACACAATCAACATTCAGTCACCCGTCCAGACACCAATTACGCACGACTTAGCTTAGCTTTAATCACAACTTTTGATTAGGTA
Organism: Diaphorina citri; assembly: GCF_000475195.1. Lineage (NCBI taxonomy): Eukaryota > Metazoa > Arthropoda > Insecta > Hemiptera > Psyllidae > Diaphorina > Diaphorina citri. The sequence goes on along the minus strand of NW_007381034.1, from coordinate 8,407 downwards.
TTTCATGAAATGATTTATCAAATTCTCAATGCACACCGTATTCTAAGCACAGAGCCGAAAAAAATTTCGACTCTGACGGGATTCGAACCTGAGATTTCTCGATGTGGAAGACTTGTGTTATCCCCACTTGGCCTTGAAGTGTAACACCCACTTGAGAGAATTGAGGAGTAAGCGAAGAGACAGAAAAACAAGAAGAATTTATCATCCGGTATGAAAATTATGAAACACATACCATCAGATTCCTCTTCTCTTCCCCTCTACCTACCATTTTAGTCTCCTACTCCAAATCTCTTTTTTTTTTTCCTTTTCTTCTTCTTCTCCTTCTTTTCTCTCTCTGTCTACATACCTGTCTCCTGATGTCTTTCTCTTTCCCTCCCTTTCTTTATTTTTTCTGTCTGTCTATCTCTTTCATTTCTTCCCCTTCAGTTTCTCTCTCTCTCTCTCTCTCTCTCCGTCTATCATCTTCTCTCTCTCTCTCCTCTCTCTCTCTCTCTCTTTGTCTATCTCTCTTCTCTTTCTTCCTTTTCTCTCCTGTCTAGAATGTGATAATTTAATCCCTCAAACTGCTTCCAGGGTTTCACAGATCTCTCTCAGCTCTCTCTTTCTCTTTCTTTTAAATTTTTTTTCTTTGTTATCTCCCTTTCGTTCTTCTTTTCTCTCTCTCTCTCTCTCTCTCTCTCTCTCTCTCTCTCTCTCTCTCTCTCTCTCTCTCTCTCTCTCTTTGTCTATCTCTCTTCTCTTTCTTCCTTTCCTCTCCTGTCTAGAATGTAATAATTCCTCAAACTGCTTCCAGGGTTTCACAGAAGCTCTCTCTCTCTCTTGTAAATCCTACACACCTTTGCTGCAAGTCATGTTTGACACCGAAAACAAATGTTTGACATGAGAAAACACTCGTTACAAATGAGAACTGGGAATAAAGGGAGAACGGGCTCTAGTCTTGATTTTAAATCATTACATGAAAGTAAAATCACAAAATCAAATCAAGAATAATAATAAGCTGAATATTAAACAAATTAGGTAGGTAGGTACATAGGTACTAATTTTCTTTAACCACGATCGAATAAACTACGGGCTAAAAAATTCCCGGAGGGACGGGGCCAGCTTGTTAATCTTAATAAACATGACGTGGTCAACTTGTGGGCAGCTAAAAACTTACCCAGGCTTCTAAGTATAAATACTAGGTACCTAGGTACTTACCTACTCCTTTCTAATGATCTTGTTCTTGTATGGACACTAGACATTTTGGTAATTGGTAACCTTTATGAACGACCGAATAGAGTTTTGAGTTTTTAATCTGAGGGTTCTCACAGTTTTTATATGGTAATGATCATCTGGTTGTCCACTGGTCTACATGAAGCTTTTCAAGAGTAAGAATTGGTAACATACCTGAAACAGAAGAAAAGGAAAACAAAGAAATTAGGTAGGTACATATCAGCCAAAGATCGAGATGTTTTCATACAGGATAAGCTGTCGGTAAACACCAAAGACATAGAATATGCTGTGGCAGCCAAGGTGTTGAAGTTGAAAATTCAGATCTCACAACATACCTGAGAAGAAAAGGAAAACAAAGAAATTAGGTAGGTACATATCAGCCAAAGATCGAGATGTTTTCATACAGGATAAGCTGTGGGTAAACACCAAAGACATAGAATATGCTGTGGCAGCCAAGGTGTTGAAGTTGAAAATTCAGATCTCATTGGCGGAACTAGAATTGATTCTGCAAATACTGCATCTTAGCTGGACTATGTACTTGCCTCATGTTAGGCCGGCTACTCACTATCAGGTAGACCTGACGGGCGTACGAATAGGTACCACAAACACCCCTTTGTATGATGAGGTACCTGAAATTCCCCGACCCTATTTAGGTACCAGTGCAATATTGTAATATCAGAATAAATTAACTCTATGTACCCAATATAGGTACATGATTACCTATGTCTGTAGTTATGTACCTACGACTATGAGTAGGTAAATGATTATCACAGGAGCTGTTTTAGATTTCTCCAGGGGGATCATATACAAACATGGAGTGTGGGGGTTATTTTAATAATTCCACACCAATCATTGAATCATTCATAGGTCCAACCTAACCTCTCATCTGATGAAGGTGTTATAGAGTAATAATGATATTATGATGGGGGTGTTGTAATTTTATTTGATGGAGGTGGGATGAGTTATAATTTATAATTTTATACGCTTTGGGAGTGTTGGGAGTGTTGTAATTTTATTTGATGGAGATGGCTTATAATTTTATACAGTGAAAGGTGGGGGTGTTCTATTGGTATTTATATAAAATTATTGTTGTGGAGATTGGAGATGAAAATTTGTGATGGTTGAAAGGTTTACTCCAGGGAAGACCAGTTACATTACATTACATTACATTACATTGAAATGGGGGTCTTTTCTGATAAAATTCCTGTGTGCGGAGTCCAGTTTGGTTGTCTTGGTTGTTCCCCCAATTTCTTTTGCTGTGGACATAATGATTCTACCTACCGATTGTTTCAGGGGTCATCGCATGTAGTTGTGATTCAAGATGTGCTTGGAATTCGATTTTTCTGTGCTTCGGTGTTTCTAGGTTCACCATGTCTTTCTTTTATTTATTTATTTATTTATTTACATACATCAAACGGGTTTGATGTATGTAAATACCATCAAACGGGTTTTCGGTTATTAGTTTTCTCCTCTCTTTTACTAATTCAATTGAAAAGGTCAGTTGGGCTTAATTCGGCTCCACCCGACTCGATAAATGTAAAAAAAAAAGAAAAATGAATTACGTGTTTAATGGGTATGTATTTATAGGTACCTATGTACATAATATGTACCTATTATGTGTGTAATGGGTAGGTATTTGAATATGTACGAGATATAGGTGCATAAGCTGATTTCAGTGAACTTGGAAATCTTCAGCTAGGTACCGGGGTTAGTGTGGTCAGGAGTTCAAGGTTAGTGGTTAGAATTAGAGTGTTAACATTAAAAAACAAGCAGCGGAGCAGTGTTTGCAATAATCTAATAATCGAGGATCAACATCTTTGTTCTGGGAGTCTGGGACAAACATTCACTCTTAGCATTTCTTACCACAATTCCTCAGAAAGTTTGCCCAGTAGAAAAAGGAATTAATTTCATAATAACTTGACCTCAATCCGATAAATGGAATGAATTACGTGTTTAATGGGTATGTATTTATAGGTACCTATGTACATAATATGTACCTATTATGTGTGTAATGGGTAGGTATTTGAGTATGTACGAGATATACATAGGTGCATAAGCTGATTGACCGGGAATGAATTAAATTCAAATTCTATGTTTCTAATGAATTTAAAATTATAAAATTTAAACCCCTCTCTTCTCTATCCTCTAACCTTTCCCCTTACTCCCTCTCTCTCTCTCCCTCCCTCCCTCATTCCCCTATTTCTCTCTCTCCATCTCTCTCACACATTTATACGATTTAGACACCACAATTTCGCTGCACAAAAAAAGCAAAAAAAAAAAAAAAAAAAAAAAAAAAAGGTTTTTGGTGTATTTTTTTCACATTTTCTCACACAAATGAGCTCTGATCTTGTAATTTGTCGCGACGACCTAATATATGAACTCAAAGCAAGAAAGTTTTATAGATAACACTTCAGTCGATCATTTAAGACCGGTTTTAGTGTCACCTATGTTAAGCTACGCCGAGCAAGGCCAACCTAACTCCTTTCTAATGATCTTGTTCTTGTATGGACACTAGACATTGGTAATTGGTAACCTTTATGAACGAGCGAAGAGAGTTTTGAGTTTTTAATCTGAGGGTCCTCACAGTTTTTACATGGTAATGATTATCTGGTTGTCCACTGGTCTACATGAAGCTTTTCAAGAGTAAGAATTGGTAACATACCTGAAACAGAAGAAAAGGAAAACAAAGAAATTAGGTACATATCAGCCAAAGATCGAGATGTTTTCATACAGGATAACCTGAGGGTAAACACAAAAGACATAGAATATGCTGTGGCAGCCAAGGTGTTGAAGTTGAAAATTCAGATCTCATTGACGGAACTAGAATTGATTCTGCAAATACTGCATCTTAGCTGGACTAAGTATTTGCCTCATGTTAGGCCGGCTACTCACTATCAGGTAGACCTGACGGGCGTACCTGTCAGGTCTACCTGATAGTGAGTGGCCGGTCTTAGTAATCTAAGGCATATCCCCAATTCCCTCTTATTCTCATGTCCATGTCCACATTGTCCACACGGGTTAATTCACGTTGTGTTTCTCTGATAATAATCACCCTGGTAAATATTTGACCACTGCCTCTCTCCCTCCTGGAATCCATAATGTCCTCTAAAGTTAACTCCCTCATCAGGCTTAATCCTGTTTATAAAACATAAACTGCTGGTCAACTATACTTATCGTACGGGGTGGCGTAGCGAATTTCCTATACAACGACCAAAAACTGTCTCTATTTTCAATAGAATAGATTTTTTTTTTTTAATAATTATTATTTATCTATCGAATTCAGATTCCAGTTTTACACTTGTCACGCCAAAAGGCTATATGAATGCTATTCTCAGACCACATCTCATCATCTCAAATCTTTCAATGCGCTGTCACCGGATGCTTGGATATGTTTTCAGATTTTTTTTTTTTTTTTTTTTACGCGGTCGGTCTTGTTATGTTTTATTGGATATTCAACACTGATTTACATTTTTCTTTGTAGCTTGTATATAGGGTAGTTAAATCCAAATGGTAGGAGTGTCGGTTGTATAGAACATCCAAAGGTCTTTCTTCCGCTTCGTTTAAACATCTTTATGTATCTCAAATTCGATCTCTTCTGCAATATGCATGTATTGTTTGGTCACCTTGCTATCTCAAATACGACCATATGCTGGATAGAGTACAGAAAAGATTTCTTTCTTGTTTTCATTTTCGTTACCCTCATTGTCCTATTAGTATTGAAGAACTTAAAGATCGTCGCCTTCAGTCGGATTCAAGATTCTTTGAAAAGTTGGTTACGGGTAGGGTTTCCAGACGTCCGGATTTTCCCGGACATGTCCGGGTTTTTACATGTTTGTCCGGCGTCCGGGGAAATTTTTAAAATGTCCGGGTCCGGGTTTTTGATAATAAGACTCCAATAATATTAAAAAGCGTTTTTCATTCTTTTGAGAAAAGATTTGAAAAAAAAGCCCAATAGGTACCTACCTACTTCATGTTTTACCTAGAAATGCCTACAATTTATACATAGGTTGACAATTCGTCATGTGTATTTTACATGACTAATGATTGTCTTTAGATTATGGACATTCGTATTCATGAAACATCAACAAAACCAGTAAAAATGTTTGCTTTCATCGGAATGTGAAGAAGAACGATCGTGTGTAACTTAAGTAAGGCAATTATGCAGTGTTCTCTGCACCCTGGGCACCAAGTAGGCATTCGAGTTATTTGACCAAGTTGTCAAATACTCCGGAAGCCGTTCATATCCGGAAATGAAGAGGAAGACTTCAGATAGGGAGGAGTGGAGAGCTATCAACCAATCACAAGATTGAATAAGATGATAATAAAAAGTCATCGTACTCATCATGTAATGTTCACTTTACTGTCGAATAAAACACATTCTTGATATTCCTTATTTCAAATTCCATCCGGAATCGGGACTCAAGCACACACATGGGTTAACTCTGTTGAATATCCTCTTCAGGCTATTGGATCCAGTCATACTCGATGCATCGACTAGTCTTTGGTATTCTGGGATTTCTGAGTATCATATTTGAGTCATTCGATGTATATCCATGAATCCATGTCCAGTGTCTGTAATAATTCTTGCTCGTAAAGTGTGACGCCTGTTTTGGAATCTGCTAGTTTGAGTCAAAGCTGTAAGCTGTGAGACAAAATCTTGACAAGTTTTAGTCAGAGGTTGAACGGCAAATGAGGTCCGTAAGTTGGCGCATTATCGTCCCTTGAGGGTAACTTTGTCCACCCTCATTTTCTAAATTTCCATATTTTTTACTTTCTATTTTAAATCTATCTATCATCTCAATCCAAGGATTGGTTGGCAGCTCTTCTCCATGCTTCTCTGTCTTGGGTTAGTCTCTTCAGCTCACTGTAGGAATCTGTGCCAGCATACTCCATGATCTGCTCCATGAAGCTCATGCGGGGTCTTCCTCTTCCTTGTCTTCCTTCTCTTCTTCCTTCAATGATGTTGACTACGAAGTTATTATGCCTGTATATATGCCCGATCCATTTGTGTCTTCTTTGCTCTAATATATTCCAGATCTGTCTCTTCTCGTTTACCATTTCTAGCACTCTCTCGTTTCTTACTTTGTCTGTCCACTTATAGATGTAAAATGCTTTTTCACCTTACTGTTGTTTTTGTAAATGATTGTGATTTGTAAAAAGGGCTTGTCCCGTTAATTTACATTTATTATTAATATTAGTATGTTTCTTAGGAGTAGAACACACAAATAAACCTGCAGTAGGTAAGTACGAATAGGTACCACAAACACCCCTTTGTATGATGAGGTACCTGAAATTCCCCGACCCTATTTAGGTACCACTGCAATATTGTATCAGAATAAATTAACTCTATGTACCCAATATAGGTACCTACATGAACTCATCCCACCTCCATCAAATAAAATTACAACACCCCCATCATAATATCATTATTACTCTATAACACCTTCATCAGATGAGAGGTTAGGTTGGACCTATGAATGATTCAATGATTGGTGTGGAATTATTAAAATAACCCCCACACTCCATGTATTCTATAATTCTATATGATGCCCCTGGAGAAATCTAAAACAGCTCCTGTGATAATCATTTGCCTACTCATAGTTGTAGGTACATAACTACAGACATAGGTAATATAATTTATAATTTTATACGCTTTGGGAGTGTTGTAATTTTATTTGATGGAGATGGTTATAATTTTATACAGTGAAGGTGGGGGTGTTCTATTGGTATTTATATAAAATTATTGTTGTGGAGATTGGAGATGAAAATTTGTCATGGTTGAAAGGTTTACTCCAGGGAAGACCAGTTACATTACATTGAAATGGGGGTCTTTTCTGATGAAATTCCTGTGTGCGGAGTCCAGTTTGGTTGTCTTGGTTGTTCCACCAATTTCTTTTGCTGTGGACATAATGATTTTACCGATTGTTTCAGGGGTCATCGCATGTAGTTGTGATTCAAGATGTGCTTGGAATTCGATTTTTCTGTGCTTCAGTGTTTCTAGTTTCACTATGTTTTTCTTTTCGGTTATTAGTTTTATCCTCAAAACCTACGTCTTTTCCATTCTTACGTATGGTTGCGAAGCTTGGACCATAAGCACAATCCTGAGCAAGAAAATAACATCTTTTGAAAACTGGTGCTATAGGAGGATTTTAAAAGTGAAGTGGATTGACAAAATCAACAATGAAACAATCTTGAGAAGAGTAGGAAAATCAAAGTTTGAATTGCTAGAAAGAAGAAGGAAAAGGAAGAGAAAAACAAGAACGAGCATAAAGAGGAGAAGGAAACAAAGGAAAAGGAGGTGATAAAGTAAGAGGTGGAGGAAGAGAAGAACAGAGAGAGGAGGAACAAGAGAAGGAGGAGGAGGAGGAAGAGGAGGAGGAAGACTAGGAGGAGGAAGAGGAGGAGAAGGAGGAGGAGGAAGACTAATAGGAGGAGGAAGAAGAGGAAGAAGAGGAGGAGGAGGAAGAGGAGGAGAAGGAGGAGGAAGACTAGGAGAAGGAGGAGGAGGAGGAAGACTAGGAGGAGGAATTGGAGGAGAACTTGCAGAAGAAGGATGAAGAGGAAGAGTTACCTATATTATAAAGTCAAGAGTTTACCGGGAGAGGTTGTAGAGGATTACCATCAGGTGGATGTTGAAGCGTTAGGTAAAACCTGTATAGCATCAGGAATTAAGGATGATGATGGATGGATGATCTATAGTGGAGAGAAGAGTTTCGAGAGTAGACTATAGTAGATAGAAGAAAGGGGCAGAAGGAGAAGATGATTAAAAAAGGGAAGAGGATATAGCGGTTTATGAAGAAGAGGTGGAGAAAGAAGGAATGAATGAGAGGAAGGTAGAAGACGGTAGAATGAGAAGAGATTTGAAGTGTTAATGGGAATGTGGGCACAAAAGGGATAGAGGAGAAAACAAGAAGAAGAAGAAGAAGAAGAAGAAGAAGAAGAAGAAGGAGAAACAGAGAAGAAGGGAAGGTGTGGTGAGAGTTGGCAAGAGTAGGAGAAAGTAGGGTAAAGAGAGAAGGGAAAATAGATTAGAAAATAAAGTGAGAAGATTGTGTAGTACTAATTGCGGGTAACTGTGTTGAAATCATGTCAGGTAGAAAAAAAGGTGACATACCTTTTTCCAGCTGAGTTAAATCTTAGTTGTGTATGTTAGGTAGGTATACACTTGGGGGGGGGGGGGAAAACACAGCTCTTC
>NW_007381033.1:6383-16846 GCF_000475195.1 Diaphorina citri | reverse complement strand
TATAGTCCTTTACCCCGCCATTACATAGTGATATTTTTTGTTTCTCCAATACTTCTAATACTTTGGATATAATTTCATGCCTTTGTGTAAATTTGAATCTGCGATCTCTTGATCATCAGGCAAGAACTTTTACTGAGCTCCCAAAACAATTTGACCAAAATTAACATTCTCATAAGAGCTTTTACTGAGCTCCCAAGACAAAGTGACCAAAATTAACATCCTTATTTGTGTTCTCTCCCCGTCCTACAGCTTTCCATTTCCGAGTACCGTCAACGTTACTGAGCTCCCAAAACAATTTGACCAAAATTAACATTCTCATTAACTGAGCTCCCAAGACAAAGTGACCAAAATTAACATCCTCATTTGTGTTCTCTCTCCCCGTCCTACAGCTTTCCATTTCCGAGTACCGTCAACGCAAGGGCACCTCCCTGACGAGTACCAGTGCAAGCTCCGGAGTACCTACCAGTGCCTCTCTCTCCTCTCCCTCCCTCTCCTCTTCCCTTCTAACCGATTCGGATGAAGAATCAGCCCGTCCCTGTTCCAAACTATTCAAGGAAGGGAGGACTTCACCCCCTACCTCGTCTTCTTCGGATGATGAAGGGGAACTACGCCATGCGAGTGTCAATGTGGGTGCTACCCGAGTGATAGAGAAATCCGTCATGGTAGATAATCTGATAGCGAAGATATCCAAGTCCGCAGACTCCCTCGCCGAGAACAAAGAATTCAAGGATCCTCTGTTCACGCGAGTACCAAGTGAGTATGATGCACGATTTCGTTCGAACTTTGTTTAGCATAAAATAGGTTTTTTACATGCAAGAGACCAATGGAAAGAAATGAAGTGAAGGAAATAAACGAAAACGAAAGTCCACCTCTGACAATGAAACCACGACGAGTACAAGTACAACAGAAGCTACGACAGGTGTGAAGAAAGAAACCGATAGTGAGAAGAAACCCACAGGAGTAACACCTGCAAGTAGTGTACAGAAGAGGAAGAAAAGTATACAGAAGCGGAAATATTCCGAGTCCAGTCAGAGTTTGGGGGAAAGTGAAGGGAACAATACAGAGGAAGATGAGGAGGACAAGGCTGGTGGGAAGGTATCCACACGACGGAGTAGTACGAGTGTTTCCAAGACACCAGGGAAGAAAGAACCTGCCACATCCAGTACGACAACACCTACCAATACACCGACCAAACTATCACGAGAAGAGAGGAAACTCGAAGCCATCATGAAGGCATTCGAGCGTATGGAAAAGTCTGCCAATAGACAAAAGGAATCCCGAGTGAGGAAAGACTCAACAACGAATGAGAAGCAAGAAGATTCTACAGCGCCAGCAGCGGCTGTCGTGAAGAACAAACCTCAACCCGCCCAGGCTGCGAAGACAAAGAGAATCGTACGCAAGCGCAAGGGAAGGTCAAAAAGTTTCAGCATTTCCTCTTCGAGTGCTAGGAGTAGACGTGCTGCTACCCGGGGGCTGTCGTGAAGAACAAACCTCAACCCGCCCAGGCTGCGAAGACAAAGAGAATCGTACGCAAGCGCAAGGGAAGGTCAAAAAGTTTCAGTATTTCCTCTTCGAGTGCAAGGAGTAGACGTGCTGCTACCCGGGGAAAATAAACGATTGTATTGGCTCTATTGTACGTAGACTTAGTGGCAAGTAAAATAAAACGCAGTCAGGTAACCACTGCCAATCATTTCCCACTTATTCGAAGAAAAAGTAAATTTATTAAATAATTTACTCATTTTATTTATTTCAGAATCGCCCAATCTGATAAATAACAATCAGACGACTGTCAACAAGAAGCCCAAGCCGGATTCTTTCCTCGAGAGGCCCAAGGAGAATCTCCTTGAGAGATTAAACCGAGAGTTCAACATTCGAATCCACGAAGGACCACCTCTCATACTACCCAAACCAAGTAAGTGCCTTTTTACACAAAAAGAGAGACTAAATTTTATGACTTGACTTGAACTCGAACCACCAACCTCCAGATCCGAAGTTCACCGCGCTAACCACTGCACCACTGAGGTTGGTTCAATCGTCAATAATTTCAATCATTTTGGCACAGATTTTTCCAATTCTTGTTCGTTTTCTCTATGATTTCAGCCCCATCTGAGTACAAATATTTCTTAACTCTTGTTTTCTCTCGTTATGATTTCAGCCCCTCCCCTCCCGCCCGGAGTTATGCCCCCCGCCCCTGTCGTAGTTACCTCTCCTCCCATGGAGTACGAAGATCTCACTTCCGACCTGTACATCCCCATAGCCAGCCGCTCTCATACCCCGCGCTCCTTGGTTCACAAGAAATAAACTAACAAACCGACTGTGATGAGAATATGACCCCGCAACAGACCGATTAGGTCATTAGGCTCAAGTACCAAACATGTGACATGGTTGACTCAGAATTGAGGTCTCAATTCTCATACCAATTTAGAGTGGAAATCCACAAGACCTTCAGTTGTGGAATCGACAGCTCAAATAATTTGGACGCCAACTTCCAGTGCAAAGTTGTCCTTGACGGCTTCTGTCACTTAACATGTGTTGGTACCAGACGCTTCAAGCTTGGAATTCTGACGACTTTGTACTCTCCTCTAGAATTGAGTTCTTATAGAGTAGGACTCTGTTGCGTTAGGACTATTATATCACTAAATTCTAGAAGTTATTATATCACTAAGTTCTAGAAGTTATTATTTCACTAAATTCTAGAAGTTACTATATCACTAAGTTCTAGAAGTTATTATATCACTAAATTCTAGAAGTTATTTAGTAGGTATATCCAAAGACTGGCTAAATTCTTGGCCAGGAGTTCCAATTTTGCTGAGTAATTTCCAAGTGTGAGATGAATGTTACCCGGGGGACACAGGGACAGAAGGAAGAGGAGAGTAGCTCAGGAGGAGAGGAAGATGAAGAACAAGAGAGCTCGGATAATTCTCTCCCCCTCAACAGTGTACAGACGCCGCCCCCTAGCTTCAAGTTACCGTTTAGTAAGAAGGGACCTGAGGACTCGAACCAAGACCCGGAGTCTCCTGAGAAACCCGCTGGAGGTTGTGCCAAGAAGCGATGGCTGAGACAAGCTATCAGTGAGGAGTGCGAGTCCCCGCGCTCTGGTGAGTAAATGTATCTTTTAGTTTAACGTATCTTCATGTATTGTTGATCTTTTTAAAGGTTTCCCAATACAAATTAATTGGTTGTCCTCTCTGTTAGTTAATCACTTAAGTTGATTAGTTGATGTTTGATGTTCACAAATGTCGGGACATTGACCATTAGGCCATTTTCCTAAAAATATTCAAATGATTTCAGATTCCCCCACCCCACTTGGAGAGTCGGCCGGGCCTCTCAAGAAACGACGTCTGGCCCGCTGTTCCCTCTCATCCGATGACAAGAACTTTACACCTCCAACTACTCCAGTACCGGACGATGACACCTCCACACCTCCGCTTGACACAGCACCCACACTCACACCCAAAACAGCCTACGCCTGTTTGGTAAGTTCCCATTTGATTCTCCTTTACTACTTTATTTATAGGTGGCGGAAAAATGTTTCTTCTGCGATAAGTCCTTATTAAATCGGAGTAATATGACCCTCCATGATGTCTAATCCTAATAATATTGAATAATATCTCCACTTTTGTAACATAAAACCCAACATGACGTTTTTCTTGCCATCCATTCATATGAAATTGGTTGGTCAAATTTGGTGACTGGCTTTAGTTCTCTTATTATTCATCTTGAAATGTACATAATGTTTTGGTCATTAAAATAAAAACGTTGACTCAAAGGAGATGATATTGCATTGTCAATCTTATAATCCTATGTACTAGATGTTCAAATGTATGAACATTGTTATAGTGAGTAGATAGCAATTTTTTAGAGTTCACCCCAGTACTGATCATTGCTCGTTTGTTTCTCTTTCATGCGTATAGGTTAGTGTTCTGAGTCAGTTTAGTAGTTAGTTACCTCTCTAAAACCTCAGTACCTCTACGTACAATAAAATGAAACCCCCAAATATAAAACCAAATCCAAGCAAGAACTTGACGTCTCATCGGATCTCAACCCAAACCCCGTGCCAAAGTCCTACAGTACACAAGTCAGGTATGCCACAGAGGTTGTTTTTATCTATTTTATATCTCTATCTCTCCTCCATTTTGATTTTTAAAACTTTTCCACGTAAAAAAAGATACACGTTTTGCATACCTTTGAGATTGGTTCGATTAATCGGGTTAGAAATGATAATATAACCCTCCGCCCTCCATGGGATTTTCATCTCAGCTCACACCTAGTTCTTTGAAAGGCATGCAATGTGAATTCAAACCTTTGTCCCTATTACTAGTTTTTATATTTGAGCAACATGTCCGTAGCTGGCTTCTAGTAGTTGAGAAAGACCTGCGTTCTGTACATAGCACCCCCCATGTCCTGTGTAAACTAAGAGGTGATGGTTTATTATGATTTGTCCTTGCAGTTTTGTTTTGATTTTGATTTTTGTTCCTTTTTACCTGCCATGGCTTTTTGTTTTTTGACCACCTTCCTCCTCTCCTGCATTTGTTTCGACTGAGGCATGAAATTTGTGTTCTCATCACACATTAGAAATAGACTTCCTTCACACAAATTCCTCGGGGGGTAGATTCATTCTGAACCATACCCTTTGTCTTCTACAAAGGATACCCATCTCTGATTCATGAGAATCAAAGCATTTACAAAATTGGTATTGCTTTTTATTAATCCAAACTTTCGGGAGGGTAGGTCGTATTACAAATTCAAACAAGGAGAATACGTTTTTTGGTGGTATTAAGGAATTTAGAATATCATACCCAAGTCTCACTCACTCCAATCCAATAAAAACACCTCTGTCGCATACTTCTGACTCTTATGAACAATTTTATATTTCAGATCTAAATAAATAAATAAATAAAATCATTCTTCCCTGTGTTGTCTTTACTTAGCAAACATTGATTTAACAACCTCAGTGGTTGTACTTGTAGGAAGAAACTTCATTGTTTCTCTTTGTAGAATGTTCGTTTCTTGTGTATTTTACTTAGACCGACTCAGAACACATCCTCCTTCAATGACTCAAGGAATAACAGTCACATCCTGAACAAGTAGTTTGATTTTCTTCTTTCCAGAGCACACCAAATGATCCTCTCCCACCATCTGTCTCGACTGAAACTGCGCCAAAAAACGTGCAATCAAAACCCGAACAATTAACTACACAAACAGAAGCAGACCGAAGCAAAACACTCCCTGCAGATAATGTTGCAGAGACATCACTAGCACCAGTACCAGTACCTACCCTGGTGAAACCCTCCACTACGAGCAATACTGAACTGACACCATCTGTAACAAACCCAACACCTGTGTCCAACCTACCACCTGTAACACAGTCAATACCTGTATCCAACTTACCCCCTGTAACATCCCACTTACCATCGACACCAATAGAAAGGGAAAGCAAAGATCCGCGACTCAGTGAACCCCTACTCCCTAACACTGTGACACCAGGGCTCCTACCCAGCACTGGCTTGCTACCACCCCGCAGGGTGCCCCCCACAACACTAGATGTCACCATCCCCCTGCTCCTCCCCCCACGTCTCTCCACGGTTCCTCACTTGGAAACGCCACAAGCGTTGGAAAGTTCCCTGCAGAACTCGACTGATTTCTCCATGCCCAACACCACGGCTGTTCTGCCCCCCTCACCCTACTATATGAGTGCCTGGCCCTCGGGCCCTGGTGCCCCTTCATCTACTGTCCCTGTACCCAGTGAAGAAACGTTCACCCCACCACCCCCCGCACCGCCTGTCAAGGAGAAGTTGATTACCAAGAGAAAGGTAAGTGTACAATGCTAAAGGCCTTCGGTTTTGAATGCTTTGTTAACCATGGAGGAATTCCGTATCTCACCCTTGAGGATTATGTTAAAATTTAGGTACCAAGGAATATTTATGGCAATTATTACCGATTGACATTATTACTATCTTTTGCGATTGTCTTTATTAAGTAAGTACTACATTTTGACTGGGCTGAGGATTATGTTAAAATTTAGGTACCAAGGAATATTTATGGCAATTATTACCGATTGACATTATTACTATCTTTTGCGATTGTCTTTTTTAAGTAAGTACTACATTTTGACTGGGCTAAGTATAGTCCTTTACCCCGCCATTACATAGTGATATTTTTTGTTTCTCCAATACTTCTAATACTTTGGATATAATTTCATGCCTTTGTGTAAATTTGAATCTGCGATCTCTTGATCATCAGGCAAGAGCTTTTACTGAGCTCCCAAAACAATTTGACCAAAATTAACATTCTCATTAACTGAGCTCCCAAGACAAAGTGACCAAAATTAACATCCTCATTAACCCGCGGCCTAGCGCTTACAAGGCAGACGCACTACCAACTAAGCTAACTAGGCTGGCTGACAAATACTTTTAGCCTGTATCAACATACCGTATTACAGACTGGTATATGGGTTAGAAAATCCTTGGACAGGTGTTTCGAGCTTTTGGCCCTCATCAACAGGTAGTATAGTCCTAACTCGATTGGACTAGAAAAAAAAGGTTTTCTGTGTGAGACATGCCTCAAAGCTCGAAATACCTGTTCAGGGATGTTATACTCACGGGGCTGGAGGGATTGAAGGTTTAAAACCCCTTGGATGCCCAGAAACAATACCCACAAAAAATTGGTCGAATTATATCTGAACTCCTCCCATGTCCAAAATGTACTTACAGAGAGGTAATTTTGACAGTGAGAGTCAAACCATCAAAATCAAGAGCGAGCGATGCGAAATGTCACTTTCAATCACAAAGTTCACAATGCGGATGGGTTGAAAGAAAAGTTCCTTAGAAATTGAACAAGGTAACACGATGTTGTCCTAGGTTGAACCTAAGCTGTCCTTTGTTCTAGCTGGTGAGAATCCATCCAGTCTACAAGAAACCAAAATACCTCGTTTATATGACTTTCACACCTTTCCCAATCCTTTCGCTACCGAATTTCGTATCGCTCATACGAAATACGCTGGCTCTTTGGCTCCATTAGGTTAATGAGTCATTCCCTTAGAGCTGGATTTAGACGGCGCGAGCGCGCGAGTCATGCTCACGAAGAATGACCAAGCTCGGGAGTCAAACTCGCTTTGAGTAAACTGTACCCACACTGAGGCTTTAGGTGTAGGGCAAACAGCCCTAAAGGACGGGTTAAGCTTATACGAAATTACGAGTCCCTATATCATCAAATTTATTTTCCCCTATAAAATCCAGATCCACAGCCCAAGTGGTTAAATGAGTAGGTGTTCTCAATTTGCAGCACAGAGTCACTTTTGCTTCGCGAGTTTATCTGGCAGAATCTTGTTATTGTTGGGATTTTCTCTTCATTAGATCTATTGAAATTTCTGTAGAAATAAGGAATATTTTTTGTTTTTCAAAATGTAAATTAATCGTTAAAATGTCAGGTTGAGGCATTAATGATAGCAGCACTAATTGGTGAAATTTTCTCTAGTGACATTTTCTTGGTATCTTTAGTATGGGATTTTCTCTTCATTAGATCTATTGAAATTTCTGTAGAAATAAGGAATATTTTTGTTTTTCAAAATGTAAATTAATCGTTAAAATTTCAGGTTGAGGCATTAATGATAGCAGCACTAATTCGTGAAATTTTCTCTAGTTACATTTTCTTGGTATCTTTAGTAATGTCAAGTAAAAAAGGATATGGCGGAAGCCGATCAACCCTGATCTTATACACAATAGACCCCTATTTCGAGAAGCTGTAAAGTCATCTGATAAACTGAAGCCACTAACTACTGTTGTCCCCAGACCCAACAGTAAATGGTCAGAGGAGAAAGGCTGACATGGGATTTTCTCTTCATTAGATCTATTGAAATTTCTGTAGAAATAAGGAATATTTTTGTTTTTCAAAATGTAAATTAATCGTTAAAATGTCAGGTTGAGGCATTAATGATAGCAGCACTAATTGATTAAATTTTCTCTAGTTACATTTTCTTGGTATCTTTAGTAATGTCAAGTAAAAAATCTGGTGTGAACATCACACGACTTTCCTTATCCTATTGAATGATGCTTATTTGAGTGTTTGATCGCGGCTCAATCGGTATTGATATCTGGAGCAGCTGCTGGGCATTAGAGATTTTTACCTTGATTCTTCTTTTGAAGTTCTTTTTTTTTTAATGTGATAGATACAAAGAAATCCCTACCGTTAGGACTGACACTTTTAATTGTAAGGCCGCCGTACACATGGAGCGTGTCAAAAAACATGGAGCCGTACACATGGAGCACTTCTGCCAGATAAACTCGCGAAGCAAAAGTGACTGTGCTGCAAATTGAGAACACCTACTCATTTAACCACTTGGGCTGTGGATCTGGATTTCATAGGGGAAGATAAATTTGATGATATAGGGACTCGTAATTTTGTAGAAGCTTAACCCGTCCTTTAGGGCTGTTTGCCCTACACCTAACCCTCAGTGCGGATACAGTTAACTCATAGCGAGTTTGACTCCCGAGTATGGTATGGTCATTCTTCGTTAGCATGACTCGCGCCGTCTAAATCCAGCTCTAAGGGAATGACTCATTAACCTAATGGAGCCAAAGAGCCAGCGTATTTCGTATGAGCGATACGGATCAATCTATTGAACTTGTTGATTGGCTCTCCCTGCTACTGAAGAGGATGTTTTTTTACTGTCTTGAAGGAGTGTATATTATGTTTACCTACTTTATAAATTTAGTCATTTATACGTAAGGACATAGATGTGAACTGAAGTGCTAGGTAGTATATGCCAAGCTGAAATAATCAAAATTAGTAACAATTTAATTATTATCAGTGAAGTAATTTAATTGATTTTGAAAACTTGAGGACTAGGTATTGAAGATTTTGGTGTTTGTTTTTTTTTACAGATCTCTAAAAACCGCAAAACGATTCTTGTCTTCAGGAGTTCCTCTCTGATAAGGAATAAGAGCAACACAAAAATAAATAATTAAAAGAAAAACTTTGATTTTGTGATTGATGTCAAATTGAATCTTATTTCAACAAGTGTCACCACAATTTAATTTTAAATTCTCAATAAATGACCGATTTTATTGGTCATGGCTTTGGTAAGTACATAAGTTCTTCCTGATATTTTAATTTTCTTTTAAATTTATCTAGGTACTGAAGTAGGTATCAAAACTTGAATTTTTTGCTTAGTAATGTAACTACCTACATCTTAAAAGATTTGTAACATTTTATATTTTTAAACCTACACATCTAATGGTTTGATACATGCCGCCACCTCATATTGTCGATGTTATTTCTACATGAAAGAAAAGTAATAAATCTTATGAAATTTCCAGATTTTCCTGCTATACTCGCTTTTGACCATGTCCTCCGATAAGTAATAATAATTTTTTTTTTTTTTTTTTTTTTTTTTTCGTTCTGTGCATTGTGCACTGACATATTATTGTATTTATTTACAATCAAATTAATCTACTTTAGGCATTTTATATTTTTAAACCCACACATCTAATGGTTGGATACGTACATGCCGCCACCTCATATTGTCGATGTTATTTCTACATGAAAGAAAAGTAATAAATCTTGTGAAATTTTCAGATTTTCCTGCTATCCTCGCTTTTGACCATGTCCTCTGTTCATGCTACACCAGAGACAATGCAAGACGTATTCTCTGGAGTGGTCAGTCTTCATCCTAGGACGTCTCGTGATGTGCCCAAATATATGCTCGAGATGTACTGGCGAAACCAATATCCTGATGATGACGTCATCAAGAGCTTTCTACCTCAAGAAGGTAACTGAAAATTTCCGTTAGTTTCTCAATATATGCTCGAGATGTACTGGCGAAACCAATATCCTGATGATGACGTCATCAAGAGCTTTCTACCTCAAGAAGGTAACTGAAAATTTTCGTCAGTGCGTAACTCGCTAGACTTGTATGGATGAGGTCCCGGGTTTAATTCCTGGCAGAAGTAACTCGATTTTCATGTGACAAATCTTAATCCTCGCTCCCTTAATCATGATGTTATTGACAGTTTCGCATAGTTTGGGGGACTTGAAACAGGGAGAATACCAGCCTTTCCAATTTCCAATTCTAACGAAATAGCAAAGGGTGAGGGCGAAGGGCATCCACTAGTAAAATTTTTGTAGCCAAAACCAAATGTCAGCCTAAACCAATCACTTTATCCTGATGATGACGTCATCAAGAGCTTTCTACCTCAAGAAGGTAACTGAAAATTTCCGTTAGTTTCTCGGTAGACTCGTATGATGAAGTCCCAGGTTCAATTCCCGGCAGAAGTAACTCGATTTTCATGTGACAAATCTTAATCCTCGCTCTCTTAATCATGATGTTATTGACAGTTTCGCATAGTTTGGGGGACTTGAAACAGGGAGGATACCAGAATTTCCAATTCTAACGAAATAGCAAAGGCTGAGTGCGAAGGGCATCCACTAGTAAAATTTTTGTAGCCAAAACCAAATGTCAGCCT
>NW_007381033.1:0-6373 GCF_000475195.1 Diaphorina citri | reverse complement strand
TAAGAAGAAGATTGACAGGTTCGCATACTTTGTGAGATGCGTTCTATAGGCACAATTCAAGTCCTACCTATACCAATCACTTAGCTAGGGCTGATTGAGAGGCTGACGAAAAACGCCGACCCGTCTGAACACGGGAAAAGGCGAAGGAATAAGAAGAAGAAGATTGACAGGTTCGCATACTTTGTGAGATGCGTTCTATAGGCACAATTCATGTCCTACCTATAATTATCTAGATAAGTACCTTATATTCGAGTATGTAGGTATATATGTTCTGTTCAAATATTTCGACACACGTCGCTACTCGGTCGCATATTTCTGTTTGAAGTGATGAACTGATAAAGTATTCCTTATCATCTTGGTTCGCTTCTGTAGGCATGGGAACCTCCTATTGGTAGGAGTCTAATATTTACCTACTGAGCGCACTAACATCATCTTGGTTCGCTTCTGTAGGCATGGGAACCTCCTATTGGTAGGAGTCTAATATTTACCTACTGAGCGCACTAAAGATATGATCATCTTGGTTCGCTTCTGTAGGCATGGGAACCTCCTATTGGTAGGAGTCTAATATTTACCTACTGAGCGCACTAAAGATATGTATGGAATGATAAAGGTATAGGAGCTTCATTATTTGTTTTTAATAATACACAATCCCTACATTATTTATTTTGGTTTACTTTTTCAGAAAAGATTTCCTCCCCGGATGTTAACTTCTTCCAATTTGTATTGTTCAATCTCACCTCCTTACACTCACCTCAGATATCTAGATCTGAGCTACGTCTTGATGTCAAGGAACCTTCTAGTGAATTCCAGTCCTACTATCACCACCGTTTTAAACGTCGACGAATTCATTTGGCACCTCCTATTAAATTGGAACTATTCCTGATGAAGACAAGCAGAGCGGTACTCGTGACCACCGTTTTAAACGTCGACGAATTCATTTGGCACCTCCTATTAAATTGGAACTATTCCTGATGAAGACAAGCAGAGCGGTACTCGTAGATACGGTCCTATTTGACTGGCATAAAGAAGACTGGATATCCGTGGTTATCACCTCAGGCATACAAGAACTTTTCCTCAAATCCTTCAAAATAGATGGGTCTATTTTGTTGGGGATCCGTTTCAAAACTATGAACGGTAAAGTTATTCTGCCAGGATCCATATTGAAATACAAGAAGAATGCTGACAATAATCTGTACACAGATAATATTGAACGCATGAAAATCATAGAAAACTTCAGAGAACTTGAGCGACGATATTTTCAAACGAACTCCATGATTTTGAAAACCAAATATCCTGACAAACCTGAAAGATATTTTCTAAGAGAAACTAACTTCATAGAGAAGAAATCGCACCATCCAGAGATGCCAATACTGAAATCTAAACAATCAAGTGGAAGACATACTATCACGCGCACCAATATTCCCAAGCATATCAAGCATGGCAATGAAGTCTTAAGTGTCACATTACCTATTATACCTTTAGGATGTCTAAAGAAGAAACATCTTTTCTTCTACTTGGAAAGGTGACAGAACTGTCAATTCTTGAGATTCAAGATGAATGGGGGTAAAAATAGAAAGTGTTCTTAATTATTCTGGGAGTTGAGAATCAACCTAGTGGTGTAATGTGCAGGAGATAAAACTTTTACAGGAACGAAATTGAATCAGACTGGTGTCACATTACCTATTATACCTTTAGGATGTCTAAAGAAGAAACATCTTTTCTTCTACTTGGAAAGGTGACAGAACTGTCCATTCTTGAGATTCAAGATGAATGGGGGTAAAAATAGAAAGTGTTCTTAATTATTCTGGGATCAACCTAGTGGTGTAATGTGCAGGAGATAAAACTTTTACAGGAACGAAATTGAATCCGGGACTGCATAGCAAATAATCGCGTTAACGCTGGACTAACCGTGCTCCTGTTAGTGATGCTATTTAGACTGTCCGCGGAGGTTGTTTTCCTTAGATAAGGTGTCCGGCATTGTCTACATCTGGGACACCCTGTATATGTAAAACAACTTGGGGAAGGGGTCGCCTGGTTGTATTTTTTACTTGGGATACATAGACACTAATATTCTGGCTTATAAAGGGTTTGAGCAAGAGGGAAAATTTCCACTTTTAGAAAACAAGTATTTCTTATAGCTAAGGTGTAGGTGAATAAAAACTAGGGGGTGGTAACGATCCCCTATCGGGCTGTTAAACAGTGTCCGGAACATATAAACTTTGAATAATACACGATCATAAATTCCACCATATCGTTTACTTGACAAATTTGTTTCTTCGCCCTCTCAAAACGTTTTTTACAGCTTCGATTCCCCCAATAGGAGAAATATTTCGCACCCCAAAATTGAAGAAAAGGAAAGCCATTCGAGTCTGAAAATGCTGCGCTATTGAGGTTGTTTTCCTTAGACAAGGTGTCCGGCATTGTCTACATCTGGGACACCCTGTATATGTAAAACAACTTGGGGAAGGGGTCGCCTAGTTGTATTTTTTACTTGGGATACATAGACACTAATACCTATTCTGGCTTATAAAGGGTTTGAGCAGGAGGGAAAATTTCCACTTTTGGAAAACGCGTGTTTCCTATAGCTAAGGTGTAGGTGAATAATAACTAGGGTGTGGTAACGATCCCCTATCGGGCTGTTAAACATTGTCGGGAACATATAAACTTTGAATAATACACGATCATAAATTCCATCATATCGTTTACTTGACAAATTTGTTTCTTCGCCCTCTCAAAACGTTTTTTACAGCTTCGATTCCCCCAAGAGGAGAAATATTTCGCACCCCAAAAATGGTTACTTGACAAATTTGTTTCTTCGCCCTCTCAAAACGTTTTTTACAGCTTCGATTCCCCCAATAGGAGAAATATTTCGCACCCCAAAAATGGAAAAAAAAAGGAAAGCCATTCGAGTCTGAAAATGCTGCGCTATCGAATTACCTCCTGAAGGTGTTTCATAAAAGTAATCTTGTCACTGAAGGTAGCCATTTCATTTTTAGTCGTTGAAGAGACATGTTCTTCCTTGGACATCGACTACCCTTGCTGGTAAGTAGACTTGTGTGTTTCTTTTTCCAAGCTGGTTTCTGGCAAATGCTCATTCCCCATACCCAAGGTAAAGTGCTGCAGCTTCCTCTAGAAAATAGTAATGGTCCTTATTAAATTTGTCATTGTTGCTTACCGTTATAATTATGTATGTTTTTTGATGCCTAATTGTTGACTCTCATCGAGTCCTTATTTGTACCTACCCATGCTCGATTGAGACAAACGGGTCCCTTTACTCCTAGAAGTGAGCTAAATAAATAATCTTGTCACTGAAGGTAGCCATTTCATTTTTAGTCGTTGAAGAGACATGTTCTTCCTTGGACATCGACTACCCTTGCTGGTAAGTGGACTTGTGTGTTTCTTTTTCCAAGCTGGTTTGTAAAGAATGAGCTGCTTCATTTGTCGACTTGGTGGGCAGAGCTATAACCTATTCTTCTTAGTCGTTGAAGAGACATGTTCTTCCTTGGACATCGACTACCCTTGCTGGTAAGTAGACTTGTGTGTTTCTTTTTCCAAGCTGGTTTGTAAAGAATGAGCTGCTTCATTTGAAGACTTGGTGGGTAGAGCTACGAGTATAACCTATTCTTTGTGTATCGTTTCAGAATGTGGTGCTTTTGATTCACCTTATCTTACTGCTGGTCTGTTTTGACGAATTCCTGTCCAGTCCAAACTGTATGGCTCAGAATTCCAATTGTCTCATAGAGAAGATTTTTCATACTTTCGAAGATTCGTCGAGCTTGTATTACTTGAAGAAAAGAAATCAAGCCACAGTCAATCACATCTTTCAAAGTCCGGGTAAGCTTTACTTGATTTTCATCTTGTGCTTTTTTAGTAGAGCTAAGTACCTACTGATTGTTATTTGTCAAATATGTGATTTCCAAGTTCAAATCTCATTCCGTCCTCATAAGATCAGTATAGGTAGGTTAGTTACGGGGAGTAGCTTTTATTTTACCAAACCTTAAAGTGCGTAAAATATCACGTATCACGTCACAAACTTCGCGAAGGAATCTTGTGCTTTTTAGTAGAACTAAGTACCTACTGATTGTTATTTATCAAATATGTGATTTCTCAGTTCAAATCTCATCTTGTCCTCATAAGATCAGTATAGGTAGGTTAGTTACGGGGAGTAGCTTTTATTTTACCAAACCTTAAAGTGCGTAAAATTTCACGTATCACATCACAAATTCGTGAAGGGCCGTAGCTAATTACTACCTTGAAGTCATGTGAAAATAGTTCCTTCGACAAATCCTTGAAAAATGGATTCGTCTCTTTCAGGCGAAATGCTTCCATCACTTCCGTCATGCAGCTGTCTGAGCATCCCCAAGCTGTGTCCCCTGGATAGTTCCTACTACCCTAGCCAGGTGCTCACTGTAGAATGTCTACCCACCAAGTGTTGGCATGGGTTCTACGAATGTAAGCCCAAGACACACACCCTCAAGCTGTTGAAGCTACGATCAGACAAGTCTCGCGATGATCACACTCTTCCTGACTCACTCAGAAAGGATTGGGAATCAGTGAATGTACATGACTTTGCATTACCTACCAAGCTTTTCCTTCAAAAAGTCATTTTCGAAGTTTCGACAATTTTTTTGGGTCAAAAATCAGATTTTTTCGTTAATAGAAAATTACATAACTCACAAATTATTGTTAGATGATACCTACCTACTTATTTGCTTTGTTACCTATAGGTAAACAGTCTCCCTATGAATGTAGACTTGTAGAGTTAATGAAAGTAAAAATTCACGTAGGTAGGTAGGTAGGTGTTGGTCAAGATCATAGGGTGAGGTTTCTTTAGTCCCATTAATCTTCAAGTGACATAAAAGTCACGCAAGATCTTCATTTGAACCTAGATCAGATTATTTAATGATTTAAGGTTGCGAATTTTTTTCCTCTCGAGCTTGAAGTTTAATACTTCAAACGATATGTACCTACTTTATTCGACTTGAAGATATTTTGATACAAAACCGTCTTGCCATCATACCAGGGCCCAGGGGTGTCAAAATTAATCTGTATAAGCGGGCCATTTTTCCAAGTGCTGACCAAGGCGGGCCCTTGGTGGATAGGGGGGGAAAAGTTTACATTTCCAAAAGTTACTAGAGCTTACAAGGCAAACGCGCCACCCTCCAAGCTAACCATGCTGAAAAAAAAAGAAAGTTCTTTGTACAGCAATTTTTAGCTTTTAACCATTAATCTTCAAGTGACATAAAAGTCACGCAAGATCTTCATTTGAACCTAGATCAGATTATTTAATGATTTAAGGTTGCGAATTTTTATTTTCCTCTCGAGCTTGAAGTTTAATACTTCAAACGATATGTACCTACTTTATTCGACATGAAGAATGAAGATATTTTGATACAAAACCGTCTTGCCATCATACCAGGGCCCAGGGGTGTCAAACTTAATCTGTATAAGCGGGCCATTTTTCCAAGTGCTGACCCAAGGTGGGCCCTTGGTAATTTTTTACCCGCCCCCTTGGTGGATAGGGGGGAAAAAGTTTACATTTCCAAAAATTACTAGAGCTTACAAGGCAAACGCGCTACCCTCCAAGCTAACCAAGCTGAAAAAAAAGAAAGTTCTTTGTACAGCAATTTTTAGCTTTTAAATTTTAAAGTATAAATACAAAGTCGTAACAAATAAAGTACCCATCTTATCCTTTGATAAATATTGTTCTGTTTTGAAAATGAGTGTCCACCAATCACCCCTGATTACAAGACTACTCAACATAGTCGGGGACTAGAAACCTATACATAACAGTCCGATATGTACCTACCTACTTTATTCGACTTGAAGATATTTTGATACAAAACCGTCTTGCCATCATACCAGGGCCCAGGGGTGTCAAAATTAATCTGTATAAGCGGGCCATTTTTCCAAGTGCTGACCAAGGCGGGCCCTTGGTGGATAGACCAAAATCTAGCAACATTAAATTGCAAAATTTATTATTTTGCTACAGCAGCAGCAGCAGGGGGGGAAAAGTTTACATTTCCAAAAGTTACTAGAGCTTACAA
The DNA here is from genome assembly GCF_000475195.1 of Diaphorina citri. Classification (NCBI taxonomy): domain Eukaryota; kingdom Metazoa; phylum Arthropoda; class Insecta; order Hemiptera; family Psyllidae; genus Diaphorina; species Diaphorina citri. The sequence continues at coordinate 326 of NW_007381033.1, read as the reverse complement.
GGCAAACGCGCCACCCTCCAAGCTAACCATGCTGAAAAAAAAGAAAGTTCTTTGTACAGCAATTTTTAGTTTTTAACTTTTAAAGTATAAATACAAAGTCGTAACAAATAAAGTACCATCTTATCCTTTGATAAATATTGTTCTGTTTTGAAAATGACTGTCAACCAATCACCCCTGATTACAAGACTATACTCAACATAGTTGGGGACTAGAAACCTATACATAACAGTCCACTAGTCACTAGTCCTAAGTGTATCCTACCGATTTTGCTGACTCCTGATTAAAATGTATCGAGTCTTACACATGTATCAAATTAGTGACGGGAA
>NW_007381032.1:13825-17109 GCF_000475195.1 Diaphorina citri | reverse complement strand
TTTTTTTTTTTAATTGAACGTTATTTACAGAGGGAAACTATAACAATCAGAGTCCTTGTCCCTCTAATATAGGTTGTGCAACAGTTCAATATGGGACTGAGTGATGCAAAAGATTCAAAGTCGAACATCATAAAATAAAAGGAAATATGTAGGTACAAAATAGTCGTACGTATACGTGGGTATAAATCTTCAGAATTTTAGACGAAAGCTTTGTTTTCCTTTCAATGAAATTAACTTCTCAATCACGATGATGATGATAATGATGATTTTGTTGTTGGTAATACTGATTTTGATGATAATGATGATGATTTTCAGAGATAATTACCTTGAAAGAAATTTGGCCTAATAACTCAAAAGCCCCACTTGTACATAAAAGGAACTAGTGGTATCCACTAAGTATAGTGGTAAATCAACTAGTGGCATCCAGGGAAGGAAGTTGAAGGAATTCATGAAATCAGAGCAGCTCTACAATCACTTGTACCACCTGATTACAAATCTCACTTGACGATTACAGTTTCAACGCGTCCTAGACCAAAGATTGATTGTTATTGGAACTCAACTTGACATATTATTAGAACTCCACTTCGACTTTGATTGAACCCTCGCTCTTCTGATTGTCAGGTGACCAGTGACCAGAACACCACCCAAACAGGAGTGCAAGACATAGAAACGTGATTTTATGTAGATGTGGTAATACAAGTGATCACTGATGTAGGTAAATCAGAAAAACAACCAATACTGAAAGAAACTTCTTGAACATCATTGACGACTTTGACATTGACAATGTAGGCAGTATCGATAATATTAATAACACGTTTACGAAAACTGTCAATGAGAATGGAGTACTCAAGATCAAAATAAATTGTATGCCTTACTCGTAATTATTTGATGATAATGATATTTTATAAATAAATTGTGTAATTATTTGATGCTGTAAGTGCTGAGGTCATGATCAACCTATTGGCCATTGTACGCTTGAATGTTTCAACAGCTGATGCCGATGTTTGGTCAAGGAAGATTCAAAAAGATATTCAAGCGTTCAATAATGTTCAGGAGTACAGCAGGTTCAATTAAATTTTATTTTTACTTTCTATTACCAATACATACATTATTATGTATAGTGATTAAGAACCTACCTATACAAGGAAATAAGAAAGTATTGGAATCGGTCCAAATTTTCAAAATCAAGAAATCCGTGGAAATATTCGTTTTAGGTTCCTTTGAGTGCAAAAAGTTGATTTTTAGTCTATGTATCATCACATCATGAATAACGTAAGTCAGACCCAACACATCACGTCGTATAGGACACAAGGCAGATAATCTGAAATTTAAGCATCTGTGAATTGGATTGGAATCTGAATCGGATTACGTTTGGGTCCTACAGTGTTTTTTCTTCGTTTTAGGTTCCTTTGAGTGCAAAAAGTTGATTTTTAGTCTATGTATCATCACATCATGAATAACGTAAGTCAGACCCAACACATTACGTCGTATAGGACACAAGGCAGATAATCTGAAATTTAAGCATCTGTGAATTGGATTGGAACCTGGTTGGGATTACGTTTGGGTCCTACAGTGTTTTTTTTTTTCAGTGTCATAATTTCCATGATGTCATTTGCTTCTCGGTCTAGAAATTCCTAGACATACGTGACCAGCTTACTTTTCATTTCGATTTTCAATTTACTATTTTCCTACAACTACTACTCGTACCTCTTCTTGGTCTGTTACATCTTCTGGCTCTTCTTCTTTTGCTTCTTCTTCCAAGTAGTTCTTCTTCGTCTTCCTTCTCTTCTTCTTATTCTTCTTCTTCTTCTTCTTCATATCATATCACTTCATATCATTTTCAATTTACTATTTTTCTACAACTACTCGTGCCTCTTCTTGGTCTGTTACATCTTCTGGCTCTTCTTCTTTTGCTTCTTCTTCTAAGTAGTTCTTCTTCGTCTTCCTTCATTTTCTTCTTCTTCTTTTTCTTTATCTTCTGCTTCGACTGCTTGTGGTTCTTTTCCTACTTCTTTCACTGCTGACCATTGACTCTTCTTCCCCGTATAGTCTTTGTCTTGTGTTGTTTCGTATCGCTTGTTCTTCTTTAACCAGCTCGTGGTTACCTCTTCTTATTCTTCATGATGCTCGTCTTTCTACATCGGTAATATATTATTTATTTCTTTTTCTTCTCCTTCTTCTTCTTCTTCTTTTTCTTCATCATACACCGCTCAATCTCCGAGAGTGTGTTTCTTCCAATGTGTTGACATAATATGTAATATGTAGGTAGGTACATAAATAATTTTATTTAGTTAATACCTGTGAACAATCAAAATCAAATATTTATGTACATCAAGTATCTAAAAGTCATTTAAACTTTTAAAGAAGAATCAACATCAACACCTTCATCTTCAACAAGTCTTGGGCGCGTTTCGACCTTCTAAGATCTCATCAGCTAGACATTGGAAGTGTTATTTTAATTTATTCTGATTTGTTTTGTTCACAGATAGGTGCTCCCTGGATAGCTACCACCCGTTGCACCTTGGATGTAAGTACATCTTACAATGATAACTTAATGTATTTATTTAAAATGAAAAATTAAAATTTTAAACTTAATGTAGGTAGTTATTTAAAATTAAAACCTATAATCAAAGGGTTAGATGTCTTCTATTCTTTTGAACCCTCTGTTCTATTCCATTGTCAAGTATATCTCAAGGAACTTTTTCATTTGTTGCAAATTTGTTAGTTGATAGGTACTTACCGATTCTAGAGTCGTAGGGTAGTACTTTTAGATACCGAAAAAGTGTTCTTCTCTCACTGGAAGGTTTGGATGTATAACGGAACTTAGCTAGGCATTCCTTGATTTGGACAAAACGTACGGTGTCTTGTAACTTTAACAATCTATGCTTTAGTTTAGATCATTTACCTATATGATTATTTTTTCTTCTCCATCTTTGTTAAATTTTCATTTCCTGAGGATTTTATTTGAGGTAAATTTACCGTGGGAGATTCTACGGCTTTAAGCGTTTCTGTCATCCCACAAGGCGACGCAGGCGACGCTCTGTCACCCACTATTTTAATTGCAAAGGAATTAACTTTGGATCTTTCTTTTTCCATGAAAGAAAGTAAAATAATATTTTATTATTATTTTTTTATGAACAATCAAATCGAACACAACCATTCATGTTGAACAAATAACACGAAGAGTAGGTAGGGTACCTGTCGTAAAATTACCAAGTATTCACGTAAGATACTCTTTTTTATGCTCATTTATTATTATTATTATTATTATTTTTTTATGGGAA
>NW_007381032.1:0-13100 GCF_000475195.1 Diaphorina citri | reverse complement strand
CCTTATCTGTTTCGGATAAAGTCCGTCCCGGGCCGGAATTGAACCAGCAGTTGTTTTCTCGATTCGCACGATTTCATAAGTCATCGGAACAATTAGTTCTGTTTAGGTATTTGGGGTCTTCTTACGCATATTGGTGTGAACGGGATCCTCATACTAATAAGTATAGGTAGTTAGATACTATTAGTTCGGATACCTAATCCCATAAAGCATATACGGTTCCAGCGGACATACAAAACATGAATCATTCCCCGACAACGGCGCGCAAAAAATTCATATATGGACTGTCAAAAAGCTTTCGACCGACTAGATTTGTATTTAACTATATGTTCTGACTTTGACCGACTAAATAGTAGATATGTACTTACCTAGGTATGTACATAAATGTTTATTTAATACTATGTTCTGCCACTCATATGCTCATTCCGATGCTTATTGCCTTGGTACAAGATATATGAACTTGACCCACAGGGAAGTGTTTGTGTGCCAGGAATGTGTTGTTGCTTTTACACCTGATGGAACTTTCTTCTCGAATAATTCTAATTGCTATTGACCGTGTATGGACATTCGTTATGATTTACTGTCGAGGCGGAAGTATTAGGCGCTTAGTCAATTAGGAGATTAGAAGTATTAGGAGGTAAGAAGAGCGGTAAAGCATGATTCAGAATTAAGTAGGTACATACTTAGGGACAAAATATAGAGGAAACTGTTAAAGGCAATCTTACAAATCACGCAATGAAAGTAGAAATTTAGAAAATCTAGAAGTTGTTCTTAGGGATATACCTAAGAAAAGAGCTTCATAATTCGAAGCTCTTAATTAACAGTTACATTTCCGTCGATGACGAAGATAAGCAACATCGCGCGTGGTCAGTGTCCGGATGGGTGACCATCTGGAGATTCGCGCTGGCTTTTTCCGGTCTCATTCAGGCTGGGTGAGGTTCATGTGAGGAGACGAGTAGCTTATCGCTAAAGACCTTAGTTATATAGTGACGTACCAACCTCAGTGGTGCAGTGGTTAGCGCGGTGGACTCTGTGGATATGGAGGTTGTCATAAAATTTAGCGTAGTGTATGAAGCAGGGGACGACATTTGTGACAAGCATTTGTGCTCAACACAATTAAAATTCCTTTATATAGTGACGTTAAAACTCTCTGATCCTTCCCTCGTGAAATTATTGCTGAGAAAGTACATTCCACAACCCAAGGGGAATGCGAAATTTGATTATTATGTACTTACTATTACCTACTACCGATGGTACCTTGGTACCTACGATAATGCGAAATAAGCACACAGGAAAATTCTACGTTCCGAAACAAAAGGAACTTGCTGTTGTTGCTCTTGTGTTACCACAATATCAATGATGAACATAAACCAAAAGGCACTACTCTGTCAACCCTTCGAGGAAAAGAAAATAACCAAGTGTTCGCGATAGATAAATTATACCTAAAAAGATACCCATTAAAAAAAGAGATTGATGATGCCACGGAAGACAAGTTTGAGCAATGCGAACTCTTTATAATTACTTACAAATACCAGGATGACTTCCTCTTGAGGACCCGAAGACTCTTGGCCAACGACCAGAAGTTGATAAACAAGCTGAAAACCCCATTTTCGTCCGTGGGGTCTTCTAGAGTAAAATCCTCAATCCTCACTAGAAAAAACTAGTGTGGTGGTAGCCCAATATAGTGACTGGGCTCCGGATCTCTATTACCTAAATCAGAAATATCGACACTGATATTGGATTCCAGGTTTTCTAACACCCTAAATCCTAAATTGGGGAACTAATAATAGAGTTCTTCGATCCCAAGTCTCCTAAATTTGATGTCCTACCCTGTCATTTTTCCTCCGGGATTCAATTGTGTAATTACAAAAGAAGACAAAATGACAGGGAAAGATTGTTCATTATAATCCTAGCCATTGTGACCGAAACTAAACTGGGTCAAGGTCACCGAAATCATTTTTCAGGCTCGTTTTAGAGAAAGTAACTTAGCTGATCGCATTGGGAAGGCGTTGGGAAGGAAGTTGAAGCTGAAGGAATTCATGAAATCAGAGCAGCTGTACAATCACTTGTACCACCTGATTACAAATCTCACTTGACGATTACAGTTTGAACGCGTCCTAGACCAAAGATTGATTGTTATTGGAACTCAACATATTAGAACTCAACTTCGACTTTGATTGAACCCTCGCCCTTCTGATTGTCAGGTGACCAGAACACCACCGAAACAGGAGTGCAAGACATGGAAACGTGATTTTATGTTAGATGGTAATTTGGTAATACAAGTGATCACTGATGTAGGTAAATCAGAAAAATAACCAATACTGAAAGAAACTTCTTGAACATCATTGATGACTTTGACATTGACAATGTAGGCAGTATCGATAAGTCTTATCGTCCCGAAATCGAAGAAAGAAGGAAGACAGGATAGGAGAAAGCCAGCCGTTCCGAGAACGAACATTATCCCATCAGGATACATGATATTATCATGAATTCATGAGTAGGTATATGAAAAATTTGTATGCCATTCTGTAGAGGTATCTATGATGTATGTGTATAAATTTATTGATATGCTGTATGAATTTGTATGATCAAAGCGTTGCGATGTTGGAAATAAAATAACTCAACCTTCCCCAACAAATGAAACGGTTGAAACATTGAAACGATTAATTTGTGTCTTGATCGAAATGGTTTCTGTCCAAATGTAATTAAAAATCATCGGAACCTTAGCCATTGGAAACGTTAAGGTAATGGGTGATACTCAATCTAAATCGGAAGTGTTAATTACTATTTAACTATCTATCTATGGACTTGGCACCGCCTGGGTCGTAAGGTTCCAATCACTTTTGATTTTATTCCATACAATTGGAAGGTCTTCTCCAAGAAGAAACCAAAGACTGGAATCAAGTTTGGACTAAACATTTTCAGAACATCAGGTTTGTTTTTAATTTTCATTAAAAACTCCTGTATTTCTAATGAATATATTTATTTGTTGAGATATCAACATGATTCTTTCCCAACAAGATTCCACATTAGAAAAGCTATTTTACTCAAGAAGGACTTGTGAGCATGGCCAAGCCCTTCTTCCCCATTGGAAACGTTAAGGTAATGGGTGATACTCAATCTAAATCGGAAGTGTTAATTACTATTTAACTATCTATCTATGGACTTGGCACGGCCTGGCTCGTAAGGTTCCAATCACTTTTGATTTTATTCCATACAATTGGAAGGTCTTCTCCAAGAAGAAACCAAAGACGAGAATCAAGTTTGGACTAAACATTTTCAGAATATCAGGTTTGTTTTTAATTCTCATTAAAAACTCCTGTATTTCTAATGAATATATTTATTTGTTGAGATATCAACATGATTCTTTCCCAACAAGATTCCACATTAGAAAAGCTATTTTACTCAAGAAGGATTTGTGAGCATGATCAACATGATTCTTTCCCAACAAGATTCCACATTAGAAAAGCTATTTTACTCAAGAAGGACTTGTGAGCATGGCCAAGCCCTTCTTCTACTAAACCGTGCAATCATTATCATAAACATATTCCAAATAGGATGAATTGTTATAATATCGATATAATTGTTATGATGATTGATGAACATTCTGATGTCCATTTTAGTATCAATAAGAAACTTCGTGTTAATGGTAGCTGTGAAGTAATGCGATGGTTACCAAATGATATCCAAGTCCAGATTTGGGGTAAATCCAAAACCTGGTGGCAAGTTTATGACGAGAATTTTATTATGTATGAAGGGAATATTAATTGCTTTTAGCGGAGAACACTGCTTTCTCATTCAATGGCAAAAGAGATTCCATCAATGTCAAATTCGATTCCAATTTTTCTTAGAAGCCTAAACTTCGACAAAAGATACCTTGGTTTTACTGAAATAAAATAGGTACCTATAATGTCAAATCGAAATAAATTTTTTTTTTTTTTTTTTTAAGTAGTTACCAAAAGTACTTAAATACAATTTCTGTGTGTGTATTATTGAGACGGTACCTGTTCAATTTTGACCATTCGCGATTTCCTTCAATCTTTTTTCGGTGATTGTGTTTACCGGCTTTGGTATAATTTGTACAACTTTGGTGAGTTTAGTGTGCTGTTCATAACTTTGGTATAATTTTCATGGCAGAACGCAGACTTTTCGTTGAGAGGTTTTTGATCCGGCGCGCGGTGTGACCACCAATTATTTCGGTCTGAGAACGTTTTCAGCACCGAGGTGAAAGATCAACGTCCGTGGTTCGTGAGCTTTTCTGGAAATATGGAAGTTTTCTGAGACGGTTCAAGATTCAATACAGGGGAAAGATCAATGACTCAGATGAAAAGGACAAAAACAAGAATCATTGCCCTTTTGGTTGAGAAATTCTAATCCTTCTAAGTTTGTGATTGTAATTGGTTGGATTTCTGACAGCCTAGTTAGCTTGGAAGATGGCTCGTTTGCTCTGTAGGCGCTAACTAAGTCAAGGGTTTCGTTTCCGCCCGGGGCAAAATTTTATTCCGAAAAGATAAGGTTCTTTCTCGGTAAGGTCGCTTTTGTCCTTGTCTTCCTTCTCTCTTCAATTTCGGGACAAAAAGGCCTTCCTTGTTTCAGTTCTCTCTATCGAACCTCTCCCAAGTCCAGATTTGGGGTAAATCCAAAACCTGGTGGCAAGTTTATGACGAGAATTTTATTATGTATGAAGGGAATATTAATTGTTGTAAGCGGAGAACACTGCTTTCTCATTCAATGGCAAAAGAGATTCCATCAATGTCAAATTTTAGGGTTTTATAGAAATCCATTTTAAGACAAATTCGATTCCAATTATTCTTAGAAGCCTAAACTTCGACAAAAGATACCTTGGTTTTACTGAAATAAAATAGGTACCTATAATGTCAAAAGTCAAATCGAAATAATTTTGGATCTCTAGGTATGATTTTGTAAAGCCATTTTGAAATCCGAATTTTCTGTATAAAACTTAAAGGAAATACAAAACTGCCAAATGAACTGGAAAAAATGTAATATGAAATTAAAACAAAGAATTAAATAATGAAGATCGAGAAAGAGAAGAAAGAAGACCTTGGCCAATTACCAGCAAGGCTGTGTGTACTCCAGTTCATTCACCTCTAATTGCTCTTCATAACAATAATAGTAAAGATAACCATAATATAATTATAACAAAAATTATAAGTACATAAATAGATAATAGTAATAGAAGAAATTGTAAGAATAATGATAAAAAGTACCATCTTGTAATACCTATGCAGAAGAAATGAGAAAAATAAGAGTATTAAGAATAATAATAAAGAAGAATAACAAGATGATGGGATGGGTTTACTCAACTTCTCTGATCACGCAAATGTAACATCTCCACCACAAGACATGATGTTCAAAGTGCATGGATTGCGGACTGCACATTATGTAGGAATTCCACCGAAGAAAGTTTTCAAAAAGCTATTCTCAATTTTGACGAAACAAACAATGTTTGTAAGAATGTATTATCGGACAGTACATATTCAGACGGCGCGGTGGTTAACATCTACAATATCATTAATATCAGATTGCAGCAATGGACTTGATTTGAGATTTTACCAATTTCGGGGTGTGGATTTTTATGTTTGCAAACACTTTAACTGCTCAAAACATTGAATCATTTAGCGACTCCTTTTTGGGCGGTTTAGAATAAAATAGGTAAATGTTTTTTATTTTTTTTTTCACATAATAACCTAAAAAAAAAATCTTCGATTAGGTAATTCATTGGTGAAACTTCCCAGAAGTCAATCACCGTCTTGGAACTAAAATAATTGAACACCAGTCATTCTACCGTCAGAAAATTCAATAAAGGTCATCTGATTGGAGGTTTTGAGGAAACTTTGAACTTCCTATGAATTCTAGCATGGTACCTAATATAGGTAATGATTTTCAAGGGAGCTTCCTCTAAACGAAGCTTTAGGCACGTTCTGAGAGAATGCCATGAGGTTCCGTACTGCGTCAGAAAATTCAATAAAGGTCATCTGATTGGAGGTTTTGAGGAAACTTTGAACTTCCTATGAATTCTAGCATGGTACCTAATATAGCTAATGATTTTCAAGGGAGCTTCCTCTAAACGAAGCTTTAGGCACGTTCTGAGAGAATGCCATGGGCCATGAGGTTCCGTACTAAAATTTGGCATTGGAATGTTGTAGCAGAGTGTAATTATGATGTTTTCATGAAGATGAACTTGATCGAGAGAAGTACTGTGGTACTTTGTAAGAACTTCTGGTATTTTGTCGATATTTTGTTTTAAATTTCAGTTAGTATCTGTCTACCTTGTCGATATATGATAGGAACTTGTGGGTACGTTCTACGTTTGGCATCAACTATAGAAACTTCAGCTGGATGGTATATACATTTGGTTTTGAAATTGATTATGATTTGGCTGTGGCTACTATTACACTAGTTTGTTTTATCTTGTGGTTGAAGTATGCGTTTGTTTTTGTTGTCTTATTGTTGTTGTTTTGGAACAACCAATCTGAAAGTTCACCTCACCTATAAGTAGGTATGTATTAAATATCTATTTTGAGGTGTTTTCTTAATGACTTGAAATCTATGTCTATGTAGATGGGTATGTACCGGTTGAAGTATGCGTTTGTTTTTGTTGTCTTATTGTTGTTGTTTTGGAACAACCAATCTGAAAGTTCACCTCACCTATAAGTAGGTATATGTATTAAATATCTATTTTGAGGTGTTTTCTAATGACTTGAAATCTATGTCTATGTAGATGGGTAGATACTTACTATTAAATTCCTATTTGTAAAATCTCAAAAGAATTTACTGTTGTCGCTTCTATGCATCCCAGGTTGATTCCCCACAGTTTATTGGAAAACAACCTAACCCAATTTAAAACCCATAAAACAACAGTAGGTAATAAGTAGATAGTTGTAAGTAGGTATCGTAAAAAATGTATGTCCCTCTAAAACCCCAAAGCTCTGTTGAATAACTTTTATGTTCGAATAAACTCTTGTTGATGGGTAGTTTATAAGGTTTGGTAATATTTTGACTTCTTAGCCCAGAACGGTTTAAACTCTGAAGAAACTCTCAAATATTTATGTACCCGCATGAAAATCGATGTAAAAAAAAATTATCTGATTACTTACTATTAAATTCCTATTTGTAAAATCTCAAAAGAATTTACTGTTGTCGCTTCTATGCATCCCAGGTTGATTCCCCAGTTTATTGGAAAACAACCTAACCCAATTTAAAACCCATAAAACAACAGTAATAAGTAGATAGTTGTACGTATCGTAAAAAAATGTATGTCCCTCTAAAACCCCAAAGCTCTGTTGAATAACTTTTATGTTCGAATAAACTCTTGTTGATGGGCAGTTTATAAGGTTTGGTAATATTTTGACTTCTTAGCCCAGAACGGTTTAAATTCTGAAGAAACTCTCAAATATTTATGTACCCGCATGAAAATCGTTGTAAAAAAATCATCTGATCCAAAATACAGATATGAGAACCGTTACCAAACCCAGTTTGATCTTGTCAAAATCTTATTCCTGAGCTGTAGTCACCCATTCAAATACTCTCGGAGTCCACAGTTGCTTTACTTTTGTCAAAAATATCGACTTCGTTTTAGAGAAAGTAACTTAGCTGATCGCATTGGGAAGGCGTTGGGAAGGAAGTATAACTTTTATGTTCGAATAAACTCTTGTTGATGGGCAGTTTATAAGGTTTGGTAATATTTTGACTTCTTAGCCCAGAACGGTTTAAACTCTGAAGAAACTCTCAAAATAATATTTATGTACCCGCATGAAAATCGTTGTAAAAAAATCATCTGATCCAAAATACAGATATGAGAACCGTTACCAAACCCAGTCTGATCTTGTCAAAATCCTTTGACAATCGACTCATCACACCCCGCAAACTTGAGATTTCCTTCGAGTTTTTCTAAGAATTAACCATATTGGTCGTTGTCTTTATGATCTACATAAATCTTCACCGAAGACCACACATTTGTCTGGCGATGCACCATCCCACAATCCAATTTGAATCTTTCAATTTGAGTTCGAGGTGAATCTCAATCCAATTGAATCTCTAACAAATGACTCTCGAATGTTGACACCTTCAAATAACAAGATAAGATTAAAATCAAGCTTTAGTATAATGTCCTTGCCTTGAATGCTATTGGTTTGCTGGAAACAAATGCGGATTTCGCGTCTGTAGATAGGTTTGTCTTTCGAGAGAATTGATTTTTTGAAAACTGTCAATAGAAAGTAATACAATGCAATGTAGTGTAATGGATTAAAGGGTCCCTAAAAAAAGTGGGAGCAAATGGGAGCAATTGGAGTGCGTCCAAGTAATGTATTGAAGAAAAATCTTTGAAAAGGGAAAGAAACATCTTGGAAATTGCATTTTGGAATCGTTTGATTCGAACTAAACTGATACAATTTACCAACTTTCATTCATAAGCATTGTACAATATTGGTACCTACACCTACATACATAGTTGTAAGTTGTAATTTTCAATTATCAAAATACACGAACAAATATCTACGGAGAAAGATAAAACCACGTGGTAATGGGAACGCCTTCAAAGAAAACAAATACTCTATACTGCCCCTTCAATAACAAACGATAACGCAACAAGCCCGACTTATTCCTTTCACATGTTAATAATCTACGCTTGTTATTTATATAGCTGTTTTTTTCCTCTCTCTCATAAGCATCGTTGGTTCAGTGGTAGAATGCTCGCCTGCCACGCGGGCGACCCGGGTTCGATTCCCGGACGATGCAAGAATTTTTTGCATTTTCGGAAACTATTTTTTACTTATGGCTTTCCTTAAATTTTGTGGAAAAGTTGATTTTTTGTGATATTTAAATTTTATTTATAGGTAGGTAAGATGGTAGTTCCATATAAGTTTAATGACTACTATATCTAGCTATAGCACCATTTTATCGCGAGTGAAAGTCTCTCATAGCGTGTGATAAGAACAGTTCATAATGTTGATAAGGAAGTAAAACTATCGTCACCTTTAACGGAATACAATCAATCACCCCTACAAACAAATAGACAATGAACCTGATGAGAATTTTTAATCTTACTATCCTGACATTCCCGAGTATCCCATTACTCTTCAGAAAGGTGGTAAATGAAAATAATGACAAAATAGGAAGAAGACGAAGGAGGAGGAGGAAGAAGAAGAAGAAGAAGAAGAAGAAGAAGAAAAAGAAGAAGAAGAAGAAGAAGAAGAAGAAGAAGAAGAAGAAGAAGAAGAAGAAGAAGAAGAAGAAGAAGAAAGAAAATGGATAAGAGATAAAAGAAAGAAAAATAAGTAAGAAAGGTACAAAACAGGAACTTCCTCATTACCTATGTACGTACATACGTAGAGTAAGCAGCTTAACCAAACTCCCATTCATAAAAAAACCATCAAAAATTTCGACAGACCTAACGCACTTAACTGTACCCCTCATTAAAACTGTAACTGACCTGATTGTGTCTATTCCAAGACTTGAAGCAAGGGTTTGATACAAGGTGTTCAACCTCAAGGTTACACTTCAGTCTCCTTAAATCAACCGGTATTCTGTTCTTGATCTGATTAGAGGATTGATCTTGAAATTCTTGATTCCGTAATACGCAAGATCATTGCTCTCGGGGTAGCGTTAGTTGCGTTAGTAGCGTTTCTCAAGGAACTTTACTTGTTCCACGCCACGGTAACTTGTGTTATGTCACTCAAGTTCAAGTTTATGGAGCAGTTTTTCCAATCTGGTGTTGAATTATTGATTCCATATTGTTTCCACTGCTGGGGTCAATGTTCTCTTTATCCTTCCGAGTTCTGAGACAGGGTGGCTTATTTATGTTACGTACGCTAACTTCTGTTACGTTAACAGGTATTTACGTTAAGGCAGGTATTTATGTGGCAGTTTTTCCGATTTGGATCAGATCTTGAATGATTGATTCCGTAATGTGTTCTATTTTGGGATCAATGTTCTTTCTGTGTAGTTTTGATTATTTATTATTTTAAGTTCCACATTTGGTACATTTGAAAATTGAAAGGGTTTTGTTATATCCGCGATATCTTTCTCATGCTTCTTAGCTCATTACCTACTTTTATTTTTATTTTCTTAAGCAGTTTTGCTTTTGCCTTTCCTTCACCATTATGTATTTTGATTTTTTCTTAACCCTCATGTATTTTGTTTCTGTTTCAGAGAATTCCATGTACGGCCTAGACGCCATGAAGGCGGCGTCTATATGTTGGATAGTCGTATTCTGCTTACCATGTCTCGTGCTTTCGGGTAAGTCTCTCACGTCACATGAGCTCACGTGACGTGATAGTAGTCTGTTTCTACCTTTAAATTCGTTCATCACTTCCTGATCCTAAAGAAATCATGGATGGTATAACTTCTTTTCCCGTAACTTTCACACTTTTCCTTAACCTCAACACGTACCTAATGTGTGAAATTGTCGTCTGGTGGGTTTATTTCATTTTCCGGGAAACTACCACTTGTTCAAATTTTTGGATGTCAGATTCTGCAATCTTAAATTTTGCCCCGAAATGTCGGTACCCGTTTCAAAAATTCGTTCATCACTTCCTGATCCTAAAGAAATCATGGATGGTATAACTTCTTTTCCCGTAACTTTCACACTTTTCCTTAACCTCAACATGTACCTAATGTGTGAAATTGTCGTCTGGTGGTTTTATTCCATTTTCCGGGAAACTAAACTACCACTTGTTTAAATTTTTGGATGTCAGATTCTGCAATCTCAAATTTTGCCCCGAAATGTCGGCACCCGTTTCAAAATGTGTACATACATACAGTTCAACGTACTAGTACTAGGGCTAGGTTCATACTGCCGAATAAGAGTCTAGGAATAAAAATCAAACAACAATGAAAAGATGATAGACTAAAAAGAAGTTAGAATATGAATATGATAGAGACAAAAATAAAACAACAATGAGAAGATGATAGAAACGAAAAAGAAAAAAATTTTAAAAAAAAGAAGAAGATGATAGAGACGAAAAAGAAGTTGGAAGAGAAGATCATGATGGACATGACCGTCTGAACGATGATAATAGGGACAGCGATTATAGCAAAGATGACTACTCTGCTAATAATGCGTGATTGATCATAACTAAAACTATAATGGCCGGAACCGAAAGAACTTTAACCTCTACTGGTGGGTACCATGTGAATCTCCCATGACTAGAGGAAACAGTTAGGAGAATACCTGGCCCCGACCTTGTTCTGCGAAACAAGACGAAGAGAATTGGAATGAATACGGAGAGAATTAGACCAAGAGAATTGGCACAGGAGAAGAAGACTGAAAAGAAAATGGAAGAAGAGAAGATAAGGGGAACAAAATAAGTGGAATGAATACGGAGAGAATTAGACCAAGAGAATTGGCACAGGAGAAGAAGACTGAAAAGAAAATGGAAGAAGAGAAGATAAGGGGAGCAAAATAAGAAAACAGGAATGAGGAAAGGAGGAAGAGAACAGAACTGGAGTGAATTTAGCAAACAAACATTTGAATGAGAAAAGGAAATTTAACTGTCTCATACATAGACATACTTAAATGCCTGTGACAAATATTTTTCCCTTCTTAAGACACTTCGATAAACTTGACTTGGATTTGATCTCGGACCACCAAACACCAAGTCAATCGCATCAACAGCCACTACGCCATTTAAGTTAGTAAGAAACTAGAACAGGAAAAAGAAACAATCCGCATAAACACAAAGAATGGGCTTTACCCCGTCAACCTAAAACTATAATGGCCGGAACCGAAAGAACTTTAACCTCTACTGGTGGGTACCATGTGAATCTCCCATGACTAGAGGAAACAGTTAGATACCTTGCTAGCCCCGACCTTGTTCTGCGAAACAAGAAGAAGAGAACTGGAATGAATACGGAGAGAATTAGACCAAGAGAATTGGCACAGGAGAAGAAGACTGAAAAGAAAATGGAAGAAGAGAAGATAAGGGGAACAAAATAAGAGAAAGTAAAAACAGGAATGAGGAAAGGAGGAAGAGAACAGAACTGGAGTGAATTTAGCAAACAAACATTTTAATGAGAAAAGGAAATTTACCTGTCTCAGTCTGTCTCATACAGACATACTTAAATGCCTGTGACAAATATTTTTCCCTTCTTAAGACACTTCGATAAATTTGACTTGGATTTGATCTCGGACCACCAAACACCAAAGTCCATCGCATCAACAGCCACTACGCCATTTAAGTTAGTAAGAAACTAGAACAGGAAAAAGAAGCAATCCGCATAAACACAAAGAATGGGCTTTACCCCGTCAATGCCTTTTCCTTTCTTCAACTTAAAGTTACACCAAGGCTTGTATCGACCGATCAGTTGTCAGAATTAATTTACCAGTAACAAGACTAAGAAGGCTTCAAGCTGAAGGAAAAAACGGTTCCTCACAATCTACACGCATTTATGTCTCTGGAACGTGGGAATCTGAATTTCAATCAGGAATCCCAACACCTAGAAACATTAACAACGAAACAGTACAACAAAATCCGCGTTCGAAACACCATTGGCGTAATTGAACGCGATCCCTTGGTAAATGAACTAGATCCACATCGCATAGAATCGCAGATCGCAGATAATCATAAACACTGCAAAAACGCTTGTAAAATTATAAATTCCAAGCTGTAGGAAAAAACGGTTCCTCACAATCTACACGCATTTATGTCTCTGGAACGTGGGAATCTGAATTTCAATCAGGAATCCCAACATCTAGAAACATTAACAACGAAACAGTACAACAAAATCCGCGTTTGAAACACCATTGGCGTAATTGAACGCGATCCCTAAATGAACAAGATCCACATCGCATAGAATCGCAGATAACCATAAACACTGCAAAAACGCTTGTAAAATTATAAATTCCAATTATTGTAAAAACTTGTAAAGTTCAGTAGCTCTGCTGGCAATTATCACTCACATCGGTCTGAACTGAACAGTTCACTGCCACTGTTTCCCAGTCTCATTTCAATTTCAACATCCATTTGTCCATATTCCTAATGTTTCTAAGCAGGATTCCCACCGTCCTTCGTTTTTCCTTATAGTGATAGCTCCGAGGAGTATTTTATCTATCTTGGAAGTAATTTCAACTTTTGCTTCACTTT
>NW_007381031.1:0-17116 GCF_000475195.1 Diaphorina citri | reverse complement strand
ACGGTCCTGCAGCATGTTTGGTATCTGGATGAGTGGTCAATAGGCCATCTCTGGGCAATCACGCACAAGAGAGTACTGTACTGCTGTTAGATAATTATTTTTCCAATTTGCTTTTATGTATGTGTGAGAGGGAGAGGGAGAGGGAGAGAGTGTGAGAGAGAAAGGGAGAGAGAGTGAGAGAGAGAGAGAAAGGGAGAGAGAGAGAGGAAAGAAAGAAAGAAAAAGTAAAAAGGGAGGGAGAGAGAGATGGAAAATTCGTCTTCGTTTCTATTTAATCCTGAGAGAGCTCTGAAAGGATTTTGACAGTTCGCTCTCACTCCCTCCCTCTTCTTTATCTCTCCCTCTTTCTTCTCTCTCTCTCTCTCACACACTCTACTTTTCTCACAAAATCTTACATTCGTCATGTGACAGAAATAGATGGTGCATCTCTCCGCTCCCTCCCTCCCTCTCTTTCCTTCCCTTTCTCTCCCTCCCTCTCTCTGCCATGCCGAAATATGCTTCCAAGATTATCAACTCGAAGGTCTCGAAGTAAAGAAGAAGAAGAAAATGAAAATAGAATAGAAAGAGGAGGACCGAGGAGGATGAGAGGAGAAATGAGGGGAGGAAAGGAGAAAAGAGAGACAGAGAGAAACAGAAAATGAAATAGAATTAAATTTCTAAATCTAGAGATCTACCTATAATAGCGCAGATTTGTTACAAAAATCCCGGAAAATGTGTCCTTATTTTTCCTTGGTCTCCTCTTTCTCCTCTTCCTTCTTATTCTTTTCTCACTTCTCCTCCAGCCTCCTCCTTTCTTTCTTAAGTTTTTTTTTTTTTTTTTTTTTTTTTTTTTTTTTTTTTTTTTTCCCCCCCCTTTTTTTTTTTATTTTTTTTTTTTTTTTTTTTTTTTTTTTTTTCATTTCTTCTATTCTGTATTTCTTTGATGCAGACAAGAAGAAGAAAAAGGATGGGAGGAAACTCAAAAGAAGGAGAGACGGAAAAGGAGGAGAAAAAGAAGAAGGAGGAGGAGGAAATTAGGGAGAAAGATAAGAAAGAGACTATGAAGAAGAAAGAGGAAAAGAAGACGAAAAAGAAAGATTGGAGGACAAAGTGTAAAGAGAAAAGAAAAGGAAAGGAGGAAGAAGAAGGAGAAAAGAAGGATTATATGCTCGCGTCTTCTCTTTCGTTATCAATCATTCAGTCGTTTCTTTACTAAAATCATATTCACCAGTTATATTCACAATATTATATTCCCAGTATTCACACACACATATGATCCTGTGGGAAGAGTATTTGAGCTCTTGTCATGAGATTTGAGTAGTTGTCAGGGGGTGACAGGATTTTTGAACATGTCTCTTGCAGGATCTTTAGATTAGTCCCCGCCATGTGGGATTGAAAGATATGTTGGGCCCGCGCGCCGCAGTCACGAGTAGCGCGATGCTTGCTGAAAATACAAACCTAAAATGCCAGCGTAGTTAGCTTGGTTGGTAGCGCGTCGACCTTGTAAGCGCCAGGTCACAGTTTCGATTCCCGTCCGGGGCAGAGCCGTTGTCAGAATAGCGCGAGGCTTCCTGAAAATACAAACCTAAAATGCCAGCGTAGTTAGCTTGGTTGGTAGCGCGCCGGCCTTGTAAGCGCTAGGTCACAGTTTCGATTCCCGTCCGGGGCAGATTTTATCCTGAACGGATAAGGTTCGTTCTCGAAAGGGCTGGCTTTCTCCTATCCTGTCTTCCTTCTCTCTTCGCTTTCGGTACGATAAGACCTCTATCAAACCTCTTGGGGGAAAAATAAAATACAATGAGAGAGTATAGAGGGTAGCGCGTCGGCCTTGTAAGCACAAGTTCGCGGGTTCGATTCCCGCCCGGGGCGGATAAAGACCCTCTATTTTCATAAGTTTGATTTTGCAGCCGACCAGGTGTGGTTTGCATCTACCAAGTCGCGCGTCTACCCGTTCAATGTAAGACAAGCCTAATGCCTTTCACTGAAAGGTTTCGTATCAACCTTCCAGGATTCCAGGATAAAGGATGAAGAGCACAGATCAAAGACGAACTTTTAGGGATAACCCGGGAAAGTTTAGGGTACAGGTAGCCCGAAAAGACGCCCGAAAATCCTTAACTTTTCCTTAAGCTTCAGGGAGCAATATAGGAGGGAGAGAAACCTCACTTAACCAACTGTGCTTGAGGGAGAAAGAGAGATAAAAACATAGGGAGGTAGACAGAGCAGAAGAGAGGAGAGAAAGAAAGAGAAAAGGAGAGAGAAAAAGAAATAGAAGGGTAGACATTAGAAAGCGAGAAAGAAAGAGGAAATAACAGAGATAGGAGGGGGAGATAGGGAGGGAAGGAGAATAAAAAAGAAAAAGGAAAGGAGGATAAAAAAGAGGAAGGAAGGAAAGGGGGAGAAAAAGAGAAAGACGCTACAATGCCCACATGGTTACCCAAGATGAAATTTGGAAAGGGCAAAATTTTATTCCAAAAGTAAAAAGTAAAAAACTAAAAAAATATTATGCAGAAAGGACGCCTAACAAGCCACAGAAGTATTATTATAAAGGAAAGAAAAACAAAAAGTACAACAATATTCAACAACGAATCAGTGACGTATGCTTCATGTAAGCTAGGGAAACAACACTTTCCTTTCTCCCTAAGGTTTTTTTTCATCCTCCTCTGTTTACTGCTTGTTCTAGCCGCTAAATAATAGGTATAGGTCCTTAATAGCTTCCTCTTTAGGAGGACATAGAGGACATGGAGGGTCTCAAGCTTTTTCCGGCACGTTCCGACTGACAGATTGAGCGTGAGAGGCCGGCACAAAGCAGGCTTCCCCTTTCGAAAATCGCACGCGGCGCCGCTGAGGATAAAATCCGCCCCGGGCGGGAATCGAACCCGCGGCCTAGCGCTTACAAGGCAGAGGCACTACCAACTAAGCTAACAAGGCTGGCGTATTTCTCCCTTAATCTTCCTCCTTTGAAATTCGCAAGCCGCGCCGCTGAATTTACAACATAGACTACTCCTAGTCTAACCTGGCCCGCATGGAAAACGAAGGGGTTTCTTCTACCTTTGCAGGGGTTTTTTCCTACCATAAAAGAAGGTATGTGCACGCACATCGAGCTGGGGGCAGGGTGGGGGGTTACTTCCCCTCAAATAAAACTTTTCCCCCGAAGTTCCTCGTTCATAAAAACAGAATTATCATGTGTAGGAGAACGAGACCCTCTATTTTCATAGGTTTGATTTTGCAGCCGACCATCAGGTTTGGTTTTGCATCTACCAAGTCGCGCGTCTACCCGTCCTATATGAGACAAGCCTAATCATGCCTTACTGGAAGGTTTCGTGTCAACCTTCCAGGCTTCCAGGATAAAGGATGAAGAGCACAGATCAAAGACGAACTTTGAGGGATAACCCGGGAAAGTTTAGGGTACAGGTAGCCCGAAAAGACGCCCGAAAATCCGTAACTTTTCCTTAAGCTTCAGGAAATGACACAGTGACACTCTGGTATGAAGTTAGGTAGAGTCTTATCATACCGAAATCTCAGACGATATTCTGGTGACTTTGGTACTAGGTTAGATAGTCTTATTGTCCTGAAATCGAAGAATTTCAAGCCCAGGCTGAGAAAAAAGCTTTGATAGAGGGAGTTCTTAACGTCCTGATATCGAAGACAGGGGAAAGGAAGCCGTCTTAAGGAAGAGCACTATCAATCTAGACCGGGAATCGAACCAGCGGCCTGCGGCAGTCCTAAGAAGTTAGATTTAAATTGCTGAATCAAATTCAGTTTGAACGTTTGAACCGTCAATTGATCATTAACAACGTTACAAGAAAAAGGGTGACACAGTGACACTCTGGTATGAAGTTAGGTAGAGTCTTATCATACCGAAATCTCAGACGATATTCTGGTGACTTTGGTACTAGGTTGGATAGTCTTATTGTCCTGAAATCGAAGAATCTCAAGCCCAGGCTGAGAAAAAAGCTTTGATAGAGGGAGTTTTTAACGTCCTGATATCGAAGACAGGGGAAAGGAAGCCGTCTCAAGGAAGAGCACTATCAATCTAGACCGGGAATCGAACCAGCGGCCTGCGGCAGTCCTAACAAGAAATTAGATTTAAATTGCTGAATCAAATTCAGTTTGAACCGTCGATTGATCATTAACAACGTTACAAGAAAAAGGCCACATATCTTGACTAGGTGTTTTGCGCTGTATAAGTGTTCCAACCAGCCCTACTCTCCCCTAACTCTATATTGTTTATACAGTAATTTCTTGATAATGCAGATAATGGCTTTTTCATAATTAAAAAAAGAGAACGAGAAGTTTTTTCACAATTTTTTTATTGTGCTATTGTTTCTCAATCACGCTATGGCTTTTATTTGCTTTAATACAGCGAGCTTGGCATACTATGATACTATCATTCGGTCATTCGACTCTCTGACATGCTATGGCGGAGGCAAAGAGGGTGGTTTCGTCATAATTATTGGCTGCTTTGTTTAGGTTGCCGCGGATAGGCGTAGGCGCACGGTGGATAGGTAAGTTTCTAGTTTGCCAAACGGATAAAATATATTATGTATACCTATTTTGTGTATCTATAAAGGTGAGAAAAACCTGCCGAGTGGGTTCGTATAAAGATACACAGGCGCGCTTACTGGAACTTGGCCTGGCGCACTGCCATGCGCTCAGATCTGTGTAAAATCTGACTCGTAAGTTATTTTGCAGTGAAACCAAGAACCTGTTCACCATCTTTATATGGGCATCACAGCGATCCTAAACACCGGCGTAAGCGGTGCGTAGTAGTGAATGCAACGTTGCGCGTGGATGGTATCCGAACGGGTGACCATCTGGCTTTTCCCAACCCACTCATGCTGGCTGAGGTTAATGTGGGTAGGCACTGTAGTATTGCTTGTCGCCAATTTGCCAAGTAGAGGGTAAAACCCCCGTCCCCAAAAACCCCAACAGTTATACAGTGACGTTAAAGTCCATAAAAAAAAGAAACTTACAATAATCCGGGGGAAACAACAATATATGATACATCAGGGAAAACCTCAGGAAAAAAACACATAATCAGAAATTGGGGGGGGTGAGAAATTTTTCATCTTCCGACGAAAATTGAAAACGAACTCCCTGTAGTTCAAAGTTCCTACACACAGAACATCAGTACATACCTAGTACATAAATACATACCTTGTACATAATATTATGGTAGAACACAGAACATTGAAAATTGGATTGGCGGGTAGTGCGATTGCCATGTGCCCAAGTTCGAGAAAAGGGGAGCTCAGGGTTGGTTTTTCCAATAAGGCACATAACATTGTTTACTGATATTGTTGGTAAGAAACGCGATTGGATGGGGAGCTCAGGGTTGGTTTTTCCAATAAGGCACATAACATTGTTTACTGATATTGTTGGTAAGAAACGCGATTGGATGAGTAAAAAAAAAATCTGAAAGAGATCCTTTTCTTCCAACTTTCAGGCGCTTCAACACTACGGACGGTCAGTCGATTGGGTCGAACAGATTCCTTTGCACGATGTGAAGTCAGTTTCAATCGCGCGTCTACCCGTCCTATATGAGACAAGCCTTTCACTGAAAGGTTTCTTATCAACCTTCCAGGATTCCAGGATAAAGGATGAAGAGGACAGATCGAAGAGGAACTTTTAGGGATAACCCGGGAAAGTTTAGGGTACAGGTAGCCAGAAAAGACGCCCGAAAATCCTTAACTTTTTCTTAAGCTTCAGGAAGCAATATAGGAGGGAGAGAAACCTCACTAAACCAACTGTTTGAGAGAAAAAGGGATGAAAAAAAGAGAGAATAGGAATAGAAAGGTAGAAAGAAAAGGGAAAAGAGACAAAGGGAGAGAGAGAGAGCAGAAAGAAGTAAGACAAAAAGGAGGGGGAAAATAGAGAGAAAGGGAAAGAGAAAAAGAAATAGAAAGATAAACAGAAAGAGGGAAAGAAAGAGGAATGAACAGAGATAGGAGGGGAAGGAGAATAAAAAAGAGGAAGGGAGGAAAGGGGGAGAAAAAGAGAAAGACGCTACAAGGCCCACATGGTTACCCAAGATGAAATTTGGAAAGTTAAAATGTCTCTTAATTCCAGAGATTAGGTATTATGATAGGGAGGTTCTTGGGAAAATGAATAATTAATCATAACTTAATTATCATTAGGCGCGGTATGAAGATTATCCAGTATTAACATTTACGCTACATGGTATTAGCTACCATTAGCATATGTGCTGTATTCAGGGGTTCTTAACGATGTCTTTGTCGTCTGTGTCGTAGCATGTCCAAAGTCTCCATCCCGTAGCGTGTCTCGGAATACGGTGCAAATTTTATGTCCTTTAAAAAGTACCCTCTTGTAAGAAATCTTGTGACCCACAGGGACCACTCTCAAGTCTCTCGTGAACCACTTATGGATCACGGTCCATAGTTTAGGAACCACTGGTATCCTGTATAAAATGGGCCGTATTCTGGATGTGCTGGGATTAGCGCTAACATGGTACACAAATGGGGCCCAAGATTAACATGGTAATGGGTAGGTACACAAATGTAGCTCAGATTAACAAGGTACATTGTTACAGAGATTGGGGGGGGGGATAAATTGAAAGGGGCGCACTTGGGCTTTTATTCCGAGTACTAGTAGAGGCGGATATAAGATGAGTTCCTTTTACCCAGTGGTGGATTCGAAAAATAAGAATGGAATAGATTCTATTTATAGAACATGGAACTTAGACTTGTCGCACTGCGTGTGTTCAGATAATTGAACAGAATATACTCGTACGTATAATAATATCAGCTTTCTAGGTGTTGTGGTTCTGGAGATAAAGAGATCAGTGGGTGAAATATGAAATGTGAATGAGTGAATGGATCTTGACTTTATAATATAAGATTATCTTGTTTATCCTGCTAAGATAGGACTGAAAAGTTCCTTTAAACCTGCAGTCTGAGCAAGGTCTATCAAGTCCCTGTAGAATATTGCCGAAGTCTCATCGTCGCAATTTCCCTTCCTCTTCCTTCCTCGGTGTCCGTTGGGAAATTTAAAATTCACATGACTTTGCCAGAAATAAAGAGAGTGAATATAGAGTTTTATCTTTCTTTTGTCCTGTATAGGTCTCTCCTCTCTCTCTCTCTCTCTCTCTCTCTCTCTTTCTCTCTCCCTTTATCTATCTCTATCTCTCTCTCTCTTTCTCTCTCTCTCTCTTTCTCTCTCTCTTTATCTATCTCTTTCTCTCTATCTCTTTCTCTCTCTCTCTTTCTTTTTATCTCTTTCTCTTTTATACTCCTCTTCTTCTCTTTTCTCTCCCTCTCTCTTTTTATCTCTATCCCGTTATCCGTTTTTTTTTCTATCTTTCTTTCTTTCCTCTCTCTCTCTCTCTCTCTCTCTCTCTCTCTCTCTCTCTCTCTCTCTCTCTCTCTTTCTTTCTTTCTCTCTCTTTCTTTCTTTCTTTCTCTCTCTCTTTATCTATCTCTTTCTCTCTCTCTCTTTCTTTTTATCTCTTTCTCTTTTATACTCCTCTTCTTCTCTTTTCTCTCCCTCCCTCTTTTTATGTCTATCCCTTTATCTGTCTTATTTCCCTGTCTTTTTTCTCTCTCTATTTCTCTTTCTATTTTTCGTATAAAAAGCCTCACACGTATGCTACACTCCTTAAGGAAGAAGGAAGGGGGAGCAGGGGAGGGGCAAATGTTTAAAATATCTCTTAATTCCAGAGATTAGGTATTATGATATAGGAAGGTTCTTGGGAAAATGAATAATTAATCATAACTTAATTATCATTAGGCGCGGTATTAAGATTATCCAGTATTAACATTTACATGGTATTAGCTACCATTAGCATATGTGCTGTATTCAGGGGTTCTTAACGATGTCTTTGTCGTCTGTGTCGTAGCATGTCCAAAGTCTCCATCCCGTAGCGTGTCTCGAAATACGGTGCAAAATTTATGTCCTTTTAGAAAGTACCCTCTTGTGAGAAAACTAAACTTGTGACCCACGGGGACCACTCTCAAGTCTCTCGTGAACCACTTACGGATCACGGTCCATAAGTGTAGGAACCACTGGTATCCTGTATAAAATG
This sequence comes from Diaphorina citri, assembly GCF_000475195.1. Lineage (NCBI taxonomy): Eukaryota > Metazoa > Arthropoda > Insecta > Hemiptera > Psyllidae > Diaphorina > Diaphorina citri. The sequence continues at coordinate 9,096 of NW_007381031.1, read as the reverse complement.
GGCCGTATTCTGGATGTGCTGGGATTAACGCTAACATGGTACACAAACTTAATTCCAGAGATTAGGTATTATGATAGGGAGGTTCTTGGGAAAATGAATAATTAATCATAACTTAATTATCATTAGGCGCGGTATGAAGATTATCCAGTATTAACATTTACGCTACATGGTATTAGCTACCATTAGCATATGTGCTGTATTCAGGGGTTCTTAACGATGTCTTTGTCGTCTGTGTCGTAGCATGTCCAAAGTCTCCATCCCGTAGCGTGTCTCGGAATACGGTGCAAATTTTATGTCCTTTTAAAAAGTACCCTCTTGTAAGAAATCTTGTGACCCACACGGACCACTCTCAAGTGTCTCGTGAACCACTTACGGATCACGGTCCATAAGTGTAGGAACCAATGGTATCCTGTATAAAATAGGCCGTATTCTGTATGAGTTGGGATTAGCGCTAACATGGTACACAAATGAGGCCCAAGATTAACATGGTAATGGGTACACAAATGTATCTCAGATTAACAAGGTACAGAGATTGGGGGGGGGGGGGGCATAAATTGAAAGGGGCGCACTTGGGCTTTTATTCCGAGTACTAGGTAGTAGAGGCGGATAAAAGATGAGCACCTTATAGGTACCAGTGGTGGATTCGAGAGATAAAACAATTGAGGGAACGAAATGAGTTAAACCATTTATATTTATTTTTGAAAATAAAGAAGACTGAACATCCAAAAGTTCCTGGACAAACGGGGCAGTTTTTTATTTACTTTTTCTGCCTCTCCGTTTACCGGGAATTGCAAAATGTCTCTCAGTTACCGGGAATTGCAAAATGTCTCTCAGTTAAAGAAAACAACGCCAAGCCGAGAGTTATGGATGAACTGAACAAGTTGTTCGGTGAAACGTGCTTCCAATTCCTTAGGATTTCACCGAAGTCCCATCGTCGCATTATTACCCGTCCCTCCAAAAGGCTTCTCCTCCTCCTCCTCCTCCTCCTCCACCTTTCCCTCTTTCTATTTCTCTTCCCTTTCCTTCCACTCTTCTTTCTCCTTTCTCTTCTCCTTCCTTCCTTCCTCTCTTCCTTCCCATCCTATTTAACTTCCTCTTCACCCTCCGTAGGAGAACGTGGGGCTGGTTGGACTCAGACTGACACAGTGACACTCTGGTATGAAGTTAGGTAGAGTCTTATCATACCGAAATCTCAAACGATATTCTGGTGACTTTGGTACTAGGTTAGATAGTCTTATTGTCCTGAAATCGAAGAATCTCAAGCCCAGGCTGAGAAAAAAACTTTGATAGAGGGAGTTTTTAACGTCCTGATATCGAAGACAGGGGAAAGGAAGCCGTCTTAAGGAAGAGCACTATCAATCTAGACTGGGAATCGAACTAGAGGCCTGCGGCAGTCCTAACAAGAAATTAGATTTAAATTCCTGAATCAAATTCAGTTTGAACGTTTGAACCGTCAATTGATCTTGACTAGGTGAGAAAAAGGCCACATATCTTGACTAGGTGTTTTGCGCTATATAAGTGTTCCAACCAGCCCTACTCTCCCTTAACTCTATATTGTTTATACAGTAATTTCTTGATAATCCAGATAATGGCTTTTTCATAATTAAAAAAAGAGAACGAGAAGTTTTTTCACAATTTTTTTATTGTGCTATTGTTTCTCAATCACGCTATGGCTTTTATTTGCTTTAATACAGCGAGCTTGGCATACTATGATACTATCATTCGGTCATTCGACTCTCTGACATGCTATGGCGGAGGCAAAGAGGGTGGTTTCGTCATAATTATTGGCTGGATTTAGGTTGCCGCGGATAGGCACACAGTGGATAGGTAAGTTTCTAGTTTGCCAAACGGATAAAATATATTATGTATACCTATATTGTGTATCTATAAAGGTGAGAAAAACCTGTTCGACTCTCTGACATGCTATGGCGGAGGCAAAGAGGGTGGTTTCGTCATAATTATTGGCTGCTTTGTTTAGGTTGCCGCGGATAGGCGCACGGTGGATAGGTAAGTTTCTAGTTTGTAAAGCGGATAAAATATCTAAAATTTGACTAGCTATTTGATTTTGTGCACAGTGCTAGGCCAATTTCGGTTCAATTTTCGCCCGGGGCGGATTTTATCCTAAACAGATAAGGTTTGTCCTCGGATCGGCTAGCTTTCTCCTACCTTGTTTTCTTTCCGTCTTTAAATTCGGGACGATAGGACCTCTATTGCAACTATTCTTACAGTTGCCTCTATCAAACCTAACTTGGCCTGGCGCACTGCCATGCGCTCAGATCTGTGTAAAATCTGACTCGTAAGTTATTTTGCAGTGAAACCAAGAACCTGTTCACAATATTTTCTGGGTATCATAGCGATCCTAAACGCCAGTGTAAGCGGTGCGGAGTAGTGAATGCATGTTGGTGATGTCCGGATGGGTGACCAATGTGACCATCTGGACAATCGCGTGCTCGCTTTAGGCGGTCTCTTCTTCATCCCTAATGTCCCGCTTCCATTTAATCCATTTTAGTTTAGGACTATTGCACTGACTGACTTTTCGACCCCTTTCTGGCTGGGTGATGTTAATGTGGGTAGGCAGCTTGTCGCCAATTCGCCAAATGAAGGGTAAAACCCCCGTCCCTAAAAACCGTAGCAGTTGGTTATACAGTTCAAACTCATAAAAAAGAAGCTTAGAATAAACAGGAGGAAACAACAATATATGATACATCAGGGAAAACCTCAGGAAAAAACACATAATCAGAAATTGGGGGGGTGAGAAATTTTTCTTCTTCCGACGAAAATTGAAAACGAACTCCCTGTAGTTCAAAGTTCCTACACACAGAACATCAGTACATACCTAGTACATAAGTACATAAATACATACCTAGTACATAATATTATGGTAGAACACAGAACATTGAAAATTGGATTGGCGGGTAGTGCGATTGCCATGTTCCCAAGTTCGAGAAAAGGGGAGCTCAGGGTTGGTTTTTCCAATAAGGCGCATAACATTGTTTACTGATATTGTTGGTAAGAAACGCGATTGGATGAGTAAAAATATCTGAAAGAGATCCTTTTTTTTCCAACTTTCAGGCGCTTAAACACTACGGACGGTAGGTCGTTCTTGCCGAAAAGATGCCTTTGCACAATGTGAAGTCAGTTCCTTTCCCAACAGACCTGGACTAATTTTATTTGAAGAAAGCTTATTCATACATAGATTATGCAGATAGGTACCTCACTTTCACCAACAATTAAATCCCGATTTTGAAAATTTGGACCGATTGCAATACTTTCATTACTAGTATAGCTCCGCTATACTGTAGTAATAGAAAGTAAAAATCTGAAAGAGATCCTTTTCTTCCAACCAACTCTCGCTTTAACATTACGGACGGTAGGTCGATTGGGCCGAACAGATTCCTTTGCACGATGTGAAGTCAGTTTCTTTCTCAACAGACCTGGACTAATTTTATTTAAAGAAAGCTTATTTTATTTGTAGATTATGCAGATACCTCACTTTCACCATCATTTTCAAAGTTTCCATTCCAACACACTTCATTTCGTGGCTTTCTCTCCCCCGGCATGTTTTTTAAGCAGGGCGGCAAGGGCGGTGCTTTTTCCCTTCTTCCTTGGGAGATATCCAAAAAATTCGTAACAAAAGGAAATGTTTGATTTCCTGAAATATTTTCCGAAGGGATTAAAAAAGTTGGAAAAGGTTATTTCTTGCTACCTTGCGGAACCCTTTCCTGTTCCCGTTTTCGTGAACATTTCGTACACAATGGAAACAAAGACCTACAAAAGCTTTTCCAAGCTACCTCTATGTCGAGTTAATCACGATGATAAGAGCCTTTTGTTGTTTTTTTCTTTGGGGATTTCATAAGCTTGTATTATCTGACCTTCCTAAGTTTATTGTTCAGACCGGCCGGTGGCCTCTATCTTATGGGCGATCATCTTTCTCTTTTATAATCTTCTTTTTCTCTTTTCTCTCTCCCTTCCTCTTTTTATCTCTTTATCTGTCTTATTTCCCTGTCTTTTTTCCTCTCCATTTCTCTTTCTATTTTTCGTATAAAAAGCCTCACACGTATCCTAAACTCCATAAGGAAGAAGGAAGGGGGAGCAGGGGAGGGGCAAATGTTTAAAATGTCTCTTAATTCCAACAATGGAAACAAAGACCTACAAAAGCTTTTCCAAGCTACCTCTATGTCGAGTTAATCACGATGATAAGAGCCTTTTGTTGTTTTTTTTTTCCTTTGGAGATTTCATAAGCTTGTATTATCTGACCTTCCTAAGTTTATTGTTCAAACCGGCCGGTGGCCTCTATCTTATGGACGATCAGTCAATTGTCTCTAAACCTAAAGTTATCATCAAAACACGAACAATTTTCTGAAAAAGAGGTTCATATTTTAAGTCAAATACAGTGATGAGCTGATAAGTGTCCATGTAAAATGTAAAAATGGTTAAGTCCGTCTCTACGTTACATCCATCATCCAAGTGATCAAGCCCCTCACTACCAGGTAGACCTGACAGGACCTTCCATGAAGTAGAAATGGAGGGGTCTGACTATGTGAGATACTGTTACTTCAATAGCTCACAAAAGACACTTAATAGCTCAATGTTGAGAAGACAAATGTCATTCATGCCGAACTTATAGGTACCTTACACAATCATTAGTAATGTCATTATTTCCAAGTAATGATGATGAAAAATCAGAAAATCCGGAATTCCATCATTAGTAATGTAAGGTACCTATTAGAAAACAAGAAAATTTTGCCTTTGCCACGGAACACATAAAGTTACAAAGGATTTGCCACAAAAGGTTACAAGTCACAAAGAAGATTTACGACGAGACGCAAGAGGTAAGCATATGAAGCAGACCAGAAAACTGCGCTATCGAAGAAACGGAAAAGGGTGATAAAAACCATACAAGAGGAAAGAAAGGATGTGAAACAGGAAGTATGTGTGATCCAGAGACTGAACACATTGTAAAACAAAACGACAAAATCTCGCAGAAAAGATGGAAAGTAGAGGAGATGAAAATATGGAAAGTCTCGTGGAACCGGAGGAGGTAGAAACAGCGGCAAACCGAGAAGACGGAAACAGAGCCAAAATTTATGTAGACAAATCAGAAACCAGTCGTTCCGCTATATTAGGCAACTTACAAATCTCCATGTAGATAAGAGAAAGCAATAAAACTAATGAAGAAAGAAAAGTGACAGCAACCAGAGCTGTCCACATTACACTGCCTCGACAACATAGATTCGCCTCTTCTGGTCGATCGAAGGCGTTCACTATGTGTGGACACAGCTTAAAAGAACAATATATTACCTAGATCTAAACACATAATCATCTAAACCTCTATAATCTATGCCAGGGATCCCAAAGTTGACAGTAGCACAAGTTGAGAGCAACTCTCATGGGAACCAGAAATTTACGTCACTTACATCGAAATTTGGTTCCCACACTCGCCAAGGGTCTTCTAGACATCTGAGTAGCTTGTAGGGGGAGAAAGCCATTCCCTCCTCTGGTTGCGCTTCATATTGTACAATTTGATTACACATTTGCTAAGAACGACCGCTTTCCCTTGTAAGTCGCGATTACACTGAGGCAACATGACAAATCCTGCAGTAAACCATGCTCCAAGGCCATATCAATCCAAAGCAAAATCTTTAGAGTCAGCCACTTACGCTCCGACGCTATATTAGGCAACTTACAAATCTCCATGTAGATAAGAGAAAGCAATAAAACTAATGAAGAAAGAAAAGTGACAGCAACCAGAGCTGAAGCTGTGTCCACATTACACTGCCTCGACAACACATATTCGCTTCTTCTGGTCGATCGAAGGCGTTCACTATGTGTGGACACAGCTTAAAAGAACAAAATATTACCTAGATCTAAACACATAATCATCTAAACCTCTATAATCTATGCCAGGGATCACCAAAGTCGACAGTAGCACAAGTTGAGAGCAACTCTCATGGAAACCAAAAATTTACGTCATTACATCGAAATTTGGTTCCCACACTCGCCAAGGGTCTTCTAGACATCTGAGTAGCTCTCGCGACCCATAAAAGGTTGGCGACCTCTGCTATAAGTCTATAACAATAGACAATCCAAGAAGAACACTAGAACACCATCATAAAATGACCCACTTGGGAGAAATTCGCTCGAAACCACTCAGCACCGCGTCTAGCGTCTGCGAAACTTCTTCAATGATAATAATTGAGTACTTCAAAGAGAACAAAGCAAACAAGAAGCGCAGTCAGCAGAACCGTGGCGAAAAATGCTAATAGGAAACCTGAACTCTTTTCTCTCGCCTGCAACGGACAAATTAAAAACACAATTGAATTAAACAACTGTCAGCATTCAGCATCATTCAGCGAAATATGAAGATGTGCGGGGGAGAAGAGATAGAGAAATGACGAAGGAGATAGAGAGAAACTAGACCAAGAACAAAGAGAGAAGAAGAACGAAGGATATAAGAACAACAAGAAGAGCTGAGTATAATAATAATATGAATAAGAGAAAGAATGGAGTGGAGAGAGATAGAGGGAGAGAGAGCATGAGGAGAAAGAGAGAAGTGCCATGTGAGGTGGTATGTATAAAAATAAATGTAGGTATAAGGCTATGAGGTAAAAAGAAAGAGGGAGAGAAGGAGGAGAGAAAGGGAAAGGAGGGGGAGTGAAAGCGAGAAAACAATGGAGGCATGGAGGGGGAGAGGAGAGAGAGAAGTGCCATGTGAGCTGGTGTGTATAAAAATAAACGTAGGTATAAGACGAAAAGAATGGAGGAAGGGAGGGGAAAGAGTGAGAAACAAAGAGGGAGGCGAAAGAGAGAAGAGTCATATGAGGTGTTATGTATAAAAATAAATGCAGGAATAAGGTACATAGGTATGAGACAAAGAGAAAATGAAAGAGGAAGAGAAGGAGAAATTGAAAAGCAGAAAGTAGGGATGAGGGAGAGAGAAGGAGGGGGAAATAGAGAGAGAGAGAGAGAGAGGGTGTGTCATGTGAGGTAATATGTCTAAAAATAAACGTAGGTATAACGTATTAGACAAAAAGAAAGACAGAAAAAAAGAGAAAGAGGAAGAGAGGAAAAGAAAGAAGGAAGGAGAAAGAGAGAAAAAGAGGACAAAATCTGATGCAGCCAAGTGGAAGAGCAAAACGTACAAAAGGTTTCGTCTATCTTCGCCCGATTGGAAAATTTATTTCCAGATTTCAGGTTTCTCCCTCTCATTCCTTATCCCTCTCTTTCTCTCCCTCCCACTCTCTCTCTCTCTCTTTCCTCACCCTCTCTCTAAGTATCTCTCCTCCTCCTCCTCCTCTCACTCAGTAACAGGCAATCTCTCTCTCAACCCTCCCTCCCTCTCCCACTGTTTCTCTCCCGACTTTTTTCTCTTCTCTCTCTCTCCCTCCCACTCTCTCTCTCTCTCTCTCTCTCTCTCTCTCTCTCTCTCTTTCCTCACCCTCTCTCTAAGTATCTCTCCTCCTCCTCTCACTCAGTAACAGGCAATCTCTCATCCCTCACTCCCTCTCCCACTGTTTCTCTCCCGACCTCCTCCTCCTCTCACTCAGTAACAGGCAATCTCTCTCTCAACCCTCCCTCCCTCTCCCACTGTTTCTCTCCCGACCTCTCTCTCTCTCTCTTCCTCTCCCTCTCTCCTTTCACTCAGTAACAGGCAATCTCTCATCCCTCACTCTCCCACTTTCTTTTCTTCCCCTCCCCTCTTCTGTCTCTACTTCTCCACATCTCTCCTTTTATCCCATTCTCCCCTCTATTTTATTGTACTTCTTGAGATTGGGAGGGGGGAAGAAGAGAGGAGAAGGAAAGGAATGAAGGAGAGAAGGAAACGGACGAGGAAAAAGAAGAATGAGGAGGAGAAGAAGAAGGAGGAGAAGGAGAAGAAAAAGGAGAAGAAGAAGGAGGAGGAGAAGAAGAAGAAGGAGAAGAAGAAGAAGAAGAAGAAGAAGGAGGAGGAGGAGGAGAAGAAGAAGGAGGAGGAGGAGGAGAAGAAGAAGGAGGAGAAGAAGAAGGAGGAGGAGGAGAAGAAGGAGGAGGAGGAGAAGAAAGGGAGGAGGAGAGATGTTCGAAGATTTCTTCGGTGGCTCCTTTGATTTTATCAGGTACCTATAGGAAATCGACTAGGCGGAAAGAAAAACGGAGGATAGAGGGAGAGAAAGAAGGAATAAATGGAGGGGGTGAGGGAGGGAGAAAGAGGGGAGAGGGGGGAGGGAATTAAAAAAGGCTAAGGGTTTGTGTCTCCCATTTTTTCTATCCTTCTTACATCGTTCTCTCCCATTTTTTTACAGGCTTTATTATTCTTTTTATTAGTTTCTCTCTCAAGTCTCAACTTCTTTCTTCTGCCGATTTCAGATTTTCTCATGTCAACTGGTATAAAACTGTGAGCTCATATTCTTGGAAGCTCAGGTTCGAGTACCAGCAGTGACATGAGAATTAATCTAAGTACGTCATACGTAGGTTAAAAAGTAATGAACTTTTTTAGAAGTTTGAGTAGGAGACATGGGTATTAGAAAGACAGTTGTTCCGAGAACGTTGTGTTTCGACCTTCTTTGTTTAGGATAAAGTTCGTAAATGAAATTTTTTTGTGGTTGTTAGGAAGAGTATTGAGGGTGACATAGGCTACTCAAAATTGTCACATTCTATAGTGATACATACTCGTATTTCTGGACATGGTCTTCACTTGACTGGAGTGGATTACAGACTATCCCCTATATAATAGACGTTAACAAACAAGACTACAGATAAAAGGACAGACGAGTTGATATATTTCGACCACTACTATGGCCATCATCAGAACAGTGATTCATAATGGTGGTGCTTCAAAGTCATGCCTCTTACGCTGCACTGATCCCGTACAAAGGACGGGGCGACCACTAGTTTGGATAGTAAATTTCATTGGGACTTACATGGCTCCGACGTAGAGGGAATCTCGACTGTCATCCAGGTAGAAGGTCCGATAGTACATTTTGCCACATGAGAAGTCCCGGACTTGATCTGGAAAATAGAAAACAAGAAGCTGGTAAATAAAAAAAGGAATGAAGTCAATGAAGGAAGGTCCCTAAAAGTACAGAAGTACTTACAAGGATGATGAAGAATAATTAT